>NW_009636620.1:8621-12124 GCF_000690535.1 Cariama cristata | reverse complement strand
AGCAGGAAAGAGGCGAATTGCTAAAAACAGCAGTGCAATTTAAAGCAGTAGTTGATAGCACGCTGCGAGATATCTCGTGCAAAGCAGCAGCTTTGGGTTTTTCAGCATTTCTTGATCTTACTATTCCTATTCCATCCTACCTGAACTCCACTACCACAGGGCCTGTGGCCATGGTTCCACAAGACAGGAAATCCAGTAGTGTGCTTTCTATCAGACAAAAAAAATCCAAACAAACAAAAAAACCCCAACCACTGACACTACATGGTGAGAAATGCTGAACCAATACACGCACACTCATTGCTGGTTTGAATTGGCTTAAAAACATTACAACCAGGCAGATTTTATGCTGGGTCAGGTATCATCCATCTTCCCACAGTCAGCATAAAGACTATATCATACCTGGTCTGACTTGACAGAAATATAATTGCATAATCCTGCCAGATCTTAGTGAAATGCATGCTGCCAGGTATTCCAATAGTGCACAGACAAGTATTCATAAAGCTAGTCTGCCTTGTGGAGTCTAGGTGGCAGGGTGTCTGCAAGAAGGTAATTTTCTCTGTAGGCTGAATCCACTGGCAGTCCTGCTGACTTGTCAGCTTTGTGTTAAATCTGTTGAGTCCTTTTCATGTTGTCAGAAGGAAATCTGTCCTGTGAAAAATCATCTGATAGAAGAACGTTATTATTGTGTTCATCTTCTCCTCCTAGTACTGTATGGTTGGGATTAATTTTCTATTCATGTTCACCTTATGTGGAGGTTGTGAAAGAAGCTGCATCAGTGATACTAGAGAATGTTTAAATATGCATCATATTTTTCAACAGAAATGCAAGTGCAACCACAAACAGACTGGAATTACTGAACAGAAAATTCTCCCGTTTACATTCCTGTCTGAACATCCCTGTAATAATGAGTTTGCATTTAGACAGCTTTGGCAAGCAGACGGCTTCCCAAATGCCCAGTAACTTCACAATAAAACTGTGCTATGTTATGTGGATAGCTTCACCCATCGCTGAAACGCTGCCAAGATCAGAGATAGTAACTGGCTGCTTTTGTGAAAGGCCTTAGCAACACTGTGCAATACTAAGAGAGGGCGTAAAAAAACAGAACACATTTGCAGTGGAATGAGCAAGGGGACACTTCGAAAACTCCTAATTTGACTGTAGATTAAGATCAGTTCTCCATCTAAACTCACACACTATTAAACTGCCAGAAGAAAGAGTCAGGCCCTGTGCATCTGAAATAAAGAAGGGGCAGGGGAGAGAAATCGAAGTGAGGCTATAATGCTTAGATTTAGTTAGAATGAGCTTCATGTGAGCACTTCCAGCTCTGACTGGAGTCAGGCAAAATATCCCGAGTTCTCTATGCTATTGAAGAGGCCTCCAAAAATGAAAACTCTAAAGTAAACATTAAAATATGAATTTAAGACCTTATTTTTAAACGTCTTTATTAATAGCTTGACCTTAGAGTTTCACACTGTCACCCTGCTATCCAAATGCTTTTGTAACAATCTACTCTTTTATATGCTAAAAGCAAAACTAACAAGTCAACTCTAGGAATCACCTGTGTAGCAGTTCTCTAGGCATTTGTCTGTGTGAGGAAACGCCATCACAGTCTGTGACTCCAAGTAACTAGTTGTAAACAGCGGTCTGTCCCACCTGCCCTTCCCACGTGTCATGCTACGTGTTAAGGAACAATACAACGCTCCTGATCATTTTCCTCTCTTTTCTTCTAAAGTGTTCTCTCATTTAAGAACAAAACACGTATGGTTACACCTTAGTTTTCCTGCCAAGTACCTCCATACAGGAGAACGCAGGTGTGATCAGCACTTGTTAGAAGTGCACACAGAAGACAGATGTTTCTTGCTTAGCTGGGCACCAACAGGAGAGGTCTCACACGTTCCCCAAGTGCCAAAGCAAGCGGGACGTACAAGAGGAGTGCGTGGGTTGGGGTTTTGTCCCAGATGAGTCCATGCTGTTGTGACTGCTCTGAAACATCACCAAGTGTTACTCCCCAGGGCTTTGTTCTCTCTTCGGTGGAGATATACAGGACAGCTGTCAGGAGAGTGTCTCTGAACAAGCAAAGAAGCTGGGAAAGAAAGTCTGCTAATTAATCTAGACATTTAATGAAACCCACAGGGACATTCAAGACTCACTGTATGTTGGCGTAGCAGCTAGGAACATACAAAAGGTCTGAGAGGTATTAATTCCCTTTTCTTTTTGGGTACAGCAACATTTTTGTTTGTGAATAGGAAAGAGAGGCTCGCAGAACAGTAAGTCAGTCCTAGTATAGATCCAGGCTTGATACACGATACAGTCAACAGAACTAAGCACCTAAAGATACTTTGGGACAAACCCTGAGACCCAGGCAGATCAAAGGGCTAAGGTCAGTCTCCTCAGTCCTCAGCTAATACCAAAACTAAAAAATCACCTTTTTTTTTTTTTAAATAATCACTCCCCACTTTTACTGAATCACTAAAAGGTAGGCTGAGTGTCAGATGCAGACACTTTCCCACCTCATCCCAGCCCCTGTGAACACAACAGAGAGCCTAACAGTGGCTGTTCATCTACTGTCAAAGGGGAAACCATCCACATAATCTGTGACAGGACATCACCGTAGCATTACAAGGTGCCCTAGAGAGCATTTCCCCCTTGATCCCCCCAAGAAAAAGGCTGGAAGAAGTAGTCATAGTATAATTCAAACACATGCCAGCTTGACAAGAAAGCATCCCAGTCAATGAGATTTGACAAGATTAAATGCAGAAACATCTCCAAACAAAGTCTCCCTGACTCATTGCTTCCATGGTGGAAAAAGCAGGCTGTGTAGCTCTGCATATGAAGAATAAACTATCCTGCCATGCTAGATGACTTCCAGTACAGCCCAGGCAGAACTGAATGTTAGGTGTGGGTGTGCATGCTGTGTTTAGCAAAGTTTGGGTGGGAGTGGGGGTCCCCATTTGCAAATTCATTGATCTGCTTGCAGAGGGACAGCTGACAGCCTGAACCCAGTCCAAGTGGAATGAGGTATTGGCATTGACTTTGTCCTAGTGCAATTTGGGAAGGAGTCAGCATGCATAGCTTTGCAGCAGATATGCAATTAGAGTCATGGAGGTGAGCTCCCTACAGCGGGAACATCTAAGGTTAAAAGACTGTTAATATCTGAAAGCAAGCAGGACCAAGTTTATTTAAATTGTAAGAGAGTCTGACTCATGATTGTTACTGAGGTCAGACACATGGACTGGGCAAGATATACAAATATCAATATATTAATTGAATGCTCAGCAAGTCTCTGTCAAAGGTAATACTAATTCTGAATTCACTGAAGTTCTCAGCGTCAAACACAGCTGAGCAAAGAGCCAGAGCCCAGCATTGCTTGGTGCTGCTGGAGAAGGCACCGGTGTCCTAAGTGAGCAGAAGGCCACTGGTGGGACAAACATCTATCTCTTCCATCTATGATTTCTGTAGATCTCATGGAAGAGAGCAGGGCAAGCTGTCCACACCCAGGAGCA
>NW_009636620.1:2837-8602 GCF_000690535.1 Cariama cristata | reverse complement strand
TGTAAGGAACAAAATATAATTGACCAATGCAAAACACTCCCCAGTAATAACACTTTGCAGTTGTATAAAAGTTCTCAGTGGCAAACAGTTAATACCGATTTATCCAGCTGAAGAAAAAGTTCACACAGGCTGACTTGAGAACCAGGATTTCACCCCAGTTTGCTTAGTCACAGGAGAGAAAAGGCCAGTGGCAAAAATCAAGATCAGAGCTCAGCAGCCCTCCCTTCTGTAGTCCTGATCTAATGACTACGATGCAGTGGTTGCCCTCTAGGTTTTGGAAAGGGCAGAAAGAAAAAAAGAAAAGAAAAAAAAAGAGAAAGAAAATAGAAAATTGGGGGGAAAAAAAGCACTGAACTAATTATCATACATTTATTCACAAAAGTCAAGATTAAAATAGTGTGTTAAAGGATTTGAATGCAAATAGCATATGCTCTGTCCTGATCTCTCCTAACAGAGTGCAGCACTCTGGCAACACAGATAACCCCAAATGTCGCACAGCACAGGAGAGCCTGACAGAGAGCACCAGTCTCTCGGTGAAGCTTTAAAGAAGGTTAAAACACCACAGAGCTAGGAAAGAAGGTCATTTTGTTGCTGTTATGGCTGTTTTAAAAACATCTCCACACACACTATTTATCATACCCTGTATTGCCTAGAGGTGGACCCAAGTCTGACACTGTGCCTCCATTATACTTAGAACTAAGGCATGTGAAACTGGAACCCACTGTTTCTAGTCCGAGTCCACCTCTGGTGTTCACAGCAATGCTGTCATCTAATCATCAAGTACTTAACAAAGTAAATACAAATCATTTTGCTTTGTGCACAAACAGGTAAGACAGGATGATTACTCAGGTAAGGCAAGTTATTTGCATTCTGGGTTTTGAATTGGATGGGACAAAGTCTCGCACAATTAGACAAGACCTGAGAGTTATTAAGTGGTAGAGAGATGCATCTCAAACCAGTCTGGGTGCAAGTACTGCAATTATCCAGCTTTCTAGAGCCTTTGTAGGCTATGCTGGTGGCCAGTAACTCAGAAACTAGACTTCCCTTGTTGCCACATGCAAGACTTCTGCAGCAGCTCTTTGAACATAGCAGTTTCCTCGTGATGGGCACTTGAATGAAGCATCTGTAGCACAAGCTCAGGACTTCTTTGGATGGTCTTTTGAAGTGAAGATAAGAGCTATCCTTAACTGTGTGCATCTTGGGCATTTCAGTGTGAAGGACAGTGCCTCATCTCCACCTTCTTTGGGACAAGGAATGATGTTTCATGTTTCCTTTATCAAGCTACCCGATCTACTGGGGAAGCTTCCTCTTTGCAAGCTTCCCCTCAGATGGCACAGTTCAGGTACAGCACTCCCATGCACTCACATCTCTGCTTTTCCTCCACCCCTTGCAGGTTACGACTTTGCCGCTGTACTGGAGTGGTTTGCAGAGCGGGTTGACCGCATTATTCTCCTCTTTGATGCACACAAGCTAGACATCTCTGATGAATTCTCTGAGGTCATCAAGGCCCTGAAGAACCACGAGGACAAGATGAGAGTTGTTCTCAACAAGGCTGACCAGATAGAGACTCAGCAGCTGATGCGGGTGTACGGTGCCCTCATGTGGTCCCTGGGAAAGATCGTCAACACTCCTGAGGTCATCAGGGTCTACATCGGCTCCTTCTGGTCCCATCCGTTGCTCATCCCTGACAACCGCAAGTTGTTTGAGGCGGAGGAGCAGGACCTGTTCAGGGATATCCAGAGCCTGCCCCGCAATGCAGCCCTGAGGAAGCTGAATGATCTCATCAAGCGAGCACGGCTGGCCAAGGTGGGTGTTGCCATAGAACCCCCCAAGCATTCAGTTTGGGCTATCTGCAGTATGCAGGCTATGGGGAAGTGGTTTTGGCCAGTTTGGCTTGCAGAGCTGGTGGATCCTACTGTTTTTTCCATCCCATTTCACTCAGGCCCAGCATATTAGTCGTGTGCACTTCAAGGAAGAAAGCACCTCCTTTGCTTGGTGCATCAATCATGACAGGCCAGAGTGAGGAAGGTAGCCACAGATCAAAGCAGGTAGCACTCAAAGGGATCTGGAAGGCAGTTGCTCTGTGGTAGCAACTTGAGAATTAGGACTGATTCAGAATGTCAGAATCACACACCAAGGGAATTAGTAAGCCCTAGGTCTTTTGCCTTAAATGTTCTTAGCTAAGAGAGATACCTGGCTAAGGTGGATGCAGAGGAGGTGGAAACTCACAAGAATGGCAAATAAGCCTGCCGTATCTCTGAATATTTGAAATGGGCTGAAGGAAGCCCCTCAGAATACAGGGTAGAACCCCATATCAATTGAGAAAAAGAGACCAGAAGATCCCTAAAAAGCTTTCTGTGCAAGGGTGTTAATTTCTAAGAGAAAACACTTGATTCCCCATTAAAAAAAAAAGCCAGAATGTCTCATAAGTTAAAGACTGGTATTCATACTAAAACATTAAACCAAGTCTAGAGTGCTCCAAAACCTGTGTGTTCGTTTTGGACTGGAAAGGGACTATTCCCTGGAAGGCCATGCCTAGTGGAAGGGGAAAAAAAAAACAACCACCCACCACTTCCTCTAGGAAGTGCATATGAATCTCTGGATGCCCAGGACTCAACACTCTCTTCACCTTGTGTCAGCACAGCCAGAGCGCACAGCTGAGTGGCACTTAGCACTGGAGCAATAATCTGCAGGTATGGGCAAGCTGGGGAGCTGAGCTTGCTCTTCAGGGTGGGACAAGATGGGGTTCAGTCCTGGGCACAGGGAAGAATTTTCTCATGTGATCTTTAACACTTGTCTTCCTCATTCCATATTATTTAATGCCCTTCAGGTCCATGCCTACATCATCAGTTCCCTAAAGAAGGAAATGCCCTCAATGTTTGGGAAAGACAATAAAAAGAAAGAGCTTGTTAACAACTTGGGAGAGATTTATGCCCGGATTGAACGGGAGCATCAGATCTCACCAGGAGACTTTCCTAATCTGAGAAAGATGCAGGTAAGCAGTGGCATCTTGGCTGGAGCACCAAACACCCGTGGAAAGAGCATTACAGTAACCGCAGGGAATACGGCAAAAGCCATGCAGACATTAGTGGTTGTTGTTTGTGGGAAAGGCCTGTTGTAATGTTGAAATGGGCCTTGAAATATGCACATGCTATATTTGGGCATGAACACTTTTTGCCCATAGAGCTCACGTGAAGCTACAGCTGCCTTCATTTCTCAAATCTTTGCCCGAATAGCACTTTACAGCAAATCATTTCTTCTATTTTTCTTTATTTTTAATTCCAGGTTCCATTTGCAGATTTTTCAGGCCTAAGAATACTGCTAATTTATATTGAAAGGAAAGCTATATCCTGAAAAGCCTGCATATGCCCCTCTCCTCAAGAGCTGTATTTTTTTGTCTTCTACTTCAGTCTGTTTCTAGAAAGAGAGAACGGAGGCTATGAAGACTTAAAGCCCCTTTTCTATTTTAAGCAGAGAAGCAGGTTTTCTGTTCTGCAGAGCTGAGACCTGACCCAGTGTTCATGTAAGTCAAAGACTTCAAAGAACCTTGGATCAGAGCCTTGTATTGTATATTCAAACAATGCTGGACACTGCTACATTGCTGCGTGGCTTTAGTCCAAGCAGAAACCTGTTCCGAGTTGCTAGCTGTTGAAGTCATTACTGGCTCTGTATGGAAGACATAGCATCTGCTTTTTTTTTTTAAAAGTATATTTTCCATAAGTTTTTGGGAATGAGATCTATGGAGTGTATCCAATAGAAGATCCCATTAACTGCTTGTTAAAATGTGTGTTTAAGTTTTTAACAATAGCTATACCAATCCAGTTGGAGCGGATAGTGTGGATTTAACGAGTAGAGGGTGAAGGATAAAGCTGTAGGTTGTTTTGCAGTTTTTAGAAGAGTTATCTGCAGGCCCTGCTCAAAGCACTTTTGTTTAGCTGTGAAAATTACAGAAACTGAGCCATGCTCTAAAGACATGCCCACCTCTTTACAGACATGCTACTGTCTTTATGGCATCTGAAAGATGCACTGTATGATGAGGAGTAAAATAGTCTTTTGCCAGAGTGTCATCTCCTTTCTAGAGTGCAGAGGGGAAGGAGGGAATGCAGAGCACTGGCTTGAGGATGTAGCAAGAACTGCACAACCAGTTTGCCTTGAACAATTTGGTCTTCAAGGAGATTGCTTCTGTGTGGCTTGGAAGGTTTGAGTAAACCACTTCCCCTCTCTGTATCATGTCAGCACCCCTTTGTAAGCTGAAAAGACAATTTTCTGTAGGGCTTAAAGAGGATTTAAGTAAGAGCAAGGCCAGCAAGGGACACCTCATCACATGCTGAGGAGCAGGGCTAGCAGAGGAGGGAATGCTGAGCTTCCCACTCCTCCTCACCAATAGCAGGTTTTTGAGCCAAAGAGCAGACAGGCACCCCTCTCTACGCTGCTACTGCACTGTGCACAGCCATGATGGTCACTTCTTGCTATGTTGTTCCACTTTAAGGATCAGTTGCAAGCCCAGGATTTTAGCAAGTTCCAGCCTCTGAAGAGCAAGCTGTTGGAGACTGTGGAAGACATGTTGGCCAACGACATCGCCCAGCTCATGGTGCTCGTACGCCAGGAAGAGTCACAGCGGCCAACCCAGATGGTGAAGGGAGGAGCCTTTGAGGGCACCTTGCATGGTCCATTTGGCCATGGCTATGGTGAAGGCGCTGGTGAAGGGATCGATGATGCTGAGTGGGTGGTAGCCAGGGACAAGCCCATGTATGATGAGATCTTCTACACACTCTCGCCTGTCGATGGTAAAATAACTGGTGCCAATGCAAAGAAGGAAATGGTAAGGTCTAAGCTGCCCAACACGGTGCTGGGCAAGATATGGAAACTGGCTGACATCGACAAAGATGGCATGCTGGATGATGAGGAGTTTGCCTTGGCGAATCATCTCATTAAAGTCAAGTTGGAGGGTCATGAGCTGCCAAATGAGCTCCCTTCCCATCTCCTCCCTCCATCCAAAAGGAAAGTAACAGAATGAAAGGAAGGTTACAGGGGAGAGGGAAAGGGAAGGGGGAAAAAAGATCTAGAAAAACATGTTTACTTAAATTATACCTTTAGATGTGAGATCACCTTTGGATTTATACCTATTTTGCTGTATGGAGGAAAAACTAAAGCAGAACAAAAAAGTCCAATCCTTCTTCATGATAATATGCAATTAACTCTTCCAGTGTAACATCCCTGCTTTCTAATGTGTAGTCTGTAAATATGAAGGTAAAAAAAGGATGTTGAGACTAGGAGAATCTGATGAGCAGGAGGAGAGGAAAAACTGAAATGGGCTGCATTTTTTGAGTGGAATAGGCACTAATAGAAATCTGCTAACTGCCAGTATCACTCCTGAGCTTCGGCTGCACCTTCTGCTGTTCAGTGAGTCTCACAAACTTGAGGAGACTGGGATCTTGATAGTGAAGCGGAAACTGAAAGGTCTCCAAGGTATTGGCCAAACTAAAGAGCACTTGCTAATTAACATAAGCCCACGCTAAAATACTAGATACTAAACCCCAGAGTTAAGAATTTTAGGAACCTTGATTCACTGTTAGATGCAAATTTTACGAGCGTTTCCCTGTCCTTAAAGAAAAATAAATAAAATTTGAAACAGCTCTAAACTGGGCAGCTGGAGTTCCTCATTGTTCACTGTGGGACAGGCACTAAGAACTCCCAATCATTGCTACCTCCCATTCAGTCCCCAGGGGAGATTTGTTCTGCAGGCATGGCCAAGCGAACCACCC
>NW_009636620.1:0-2806 GCF_000690535.1 Cariama cristata | reverse complement strand
AAGAGAAGGAGGGGGCACCAGAGGCAGACATCAGGTTGGTTGGAAGGGAAGAACACCACTCCCAGGCTTACTGAACATTTCACAACCAGTGGATAGTGTTTTCTCTTTGAACAATGGTGGTGTTTTATCATTCCTGTGAAGTGATATGTTTACTCTCATCGTGCAGTGAAAGCTACTAGGTCCCATTCTTACTGTAAAGATAAGAACTCCACACTGTCAGGTAGATGGTCTCTCAAGAGCAGAGAACACAGTGGGGTGCCAGGCAGAGCTTGCTCCATTGCCTGTGTCCCCACAAATATAGCTGAGATGTTGACAGCCTTCACCCACCCTCCTCCTCACCACACAGTAACACTTGATCCCCTCCAGAACCTCTACCCTGAGCCAAGAGACCTTCTCCCCCCTGCCTTTCATGCTCTATGAAATTTTTGTTTTCACGAGCCGATTTTGGCAGAAATCCCTTGATCTGTTTTGTTTCCCAAACACACACACACGCAGGCACTCTTCTGATTTTTGTTGTTGCTTTGGAGCAGCGTGTTGTTCCAATTCCTGTTGTCACTTTATATAAGCTGAGCTCCTACTGTGATGAAAGAACAAGACAAGTATAACTTATTTTATATCTCTGTGTTCATATTATATAGAGAAATATATTCTGTGTATGTAGGATGTGCTTATTGCAGTACATTTATCACTTGTCTTAAAAATTAATGCATTAACCTTTTTTGTACCCTGGTCCTAAAACATTATTAAAAAGGAAAGGCCAGATCTGTCTATTTCTTTACATAGCAAAATGAGATGCAGCTGAAAAGAGAAAAAAGCCGATTTCTACATGCACCAGAATGATGAAATCATCCTTAGCACATTCCCAAACATGCATGTAGAGATCAGCCCTGCCGGACTTGGGTGTGGACGGCTGAATGACTGGTTAACATCTGCAACGTCTCCTTGCTCTTCTGGCAGTCTAATCGCAACTGCAATACTCGCTGAAGCAAGTGGAACTGTACCCAGGAATCACTTTGTTCAACATAGGGGAGAGGTAACAACCAGATAAATACTTCATTAGGGAAGAGTGGTATATTGAAAGAGTTTCCTCCTGCCAGTCACAGATGAGAATACTACAGACTTATCAAGATCTGGAAAGGACACAAAAAACCTTAGTCTTAAATCTTGCTGGCTCTAGTTTCACTTCTGTCTTCATTGCCCTTTCTTTACACGTTGGTTACAGGGATCATTATCCCCAGAACGGGGCAGTGAGATGCACTGAATAAGACAGCGAGAGCAGTTAGGGTGGTGCTGGGGAAGCACTCGGAAAGAGGGCGTGAGCTGTAGTGGCTGGCAGAGTTTCCATTTAGCATTTGCACAGGATGAGCAGGAGAGGTGAGAGGAAGTCACAGGGTGGAGAGCAAGCAGCAGTAAATGCAAATTTAGAGAGAAGTCAGCAGGCTGTATGTCACTCCAGTTCAACTACCCCAGTAACCCCCAGTTTAACCGTCATTGCAGCGTGCACATCTGCTCATGCTGTCCAGGTCTTTGTGGAATTTGCATCCACCTGACTCCAGGTTGAGGCTGAACAGAGCACCCTGAATCAGCCCTACCTCTTCATGGGCATGATTTTCTGATGGCCGCTCAGACAGCACATCGCTTGTGCCAGTTATGTCACGCTGAAATGTAACACTTCCTTAGAAAAGAGATTACTGGTTCTCTCAAAGGGGATAGGATAAGGTGAGGTTTATTAGCTGTTTTTCTAGTATAGGCCAGCAAGGTCCTCGGGTAGACCAAAAATTCATTGTAATAGGTATCAAATGGATTTCAGGGCATAAAGCCTTTTGTGCTTGATTGTTTGGGCATATGAGTTCACAAACCAAATGACTAGCCCGTTGTTAAAAGACGTGTAGTAGATTAGTTTTCATTGCGTTGACTGCAGTCACGCTTTAGCCATCTCAAAAAAAGGCTTGCTGTTAAACAAGAAACAGCAAGAGATTTTCCGTGTCGCTGGTAGCGGCAGTCACCCCCCACACCACGGCTAGGGCACTCCAGCACTACGGCACCCACCACAGCTCCTGCCTCTGCTCTGTGCGTCGCACAGAGGCTCCTGCTCTTTACGTCCCCATGCCAGCCTCGCCGGGATGTTTCAGGAGGATTCACTCAGAAGGGACGGCGGCAAAGAGCTCTGCTAGCACAGGTCGAGTGCACAAAACACCCCGCGGTGTGAGGGTTTGCTTTCAACACTTGCTGAGAAACCACTTGCGCTGTCAGAGTGCAACTTCCCGTCGTGTTGGAGGGGAAAAACCAACACAAGCATTTTAGCGACAAATGTGCAGTTACTTAATATGATTGCACTGTGGATCAGCAACAGGGCAGGAGACGAAGCAACCCTGTTACAGATAGAACAGGACAGCAATTTGAGAGGCTATGTTTCCAGAGAGGCAGTTTACCAATAGCCCTCCATATTCAGGTAAGTTTATCCAGCATGTTTCACTTTTGCTAAGCTCTTCAGGAAATTTAAAAAAAAAAAAAAACACACAAAAAACCAACACACACCAAAAACACACACCAAACCTCAAGCACCCTGAGGTTCTCTCTGCAACAATACATGCAATCCTGTCTCTCCAGTATGGCCATGAAAAGGTGCATGTATTTCTCCATCCCCTTCCCACAGCCAGCAGCTGCACACACCCCCACCCCCTTTTTCCCCCCTTTCCCTTCAGAGTTAGGGCTCTTGGGCAACCCCAGCCACCTGCAGTGGTTCTCACATCTGTGGCAAGGATGTGATTTCCCAAGCCCCCGAGGACTGGACAGGAATACCCTT
>NW_009636619.1:0-15371 GCF_000690535.1 Cariama cristata | reverse complement strand
CGCGGAGACCGCTGCCCCGGAGCACGGCGGGGTGTTCCCGGTAGTTGTGGTGCCTCAGCCGCTGCTGGTGGTGCTTGGGAGAGCTGGGAAACAGGCGAAAGGTGCAGAAAGACACTAACTGACTGCCTTAGCTTAGCTCAGGTAATGAGTGGCTTGTGTGAGGGAACTTGGAAAAAGACCGCGCCCTGGGATGTCCCCAGGGCTTGGTGGGTCGTTCACAGGGCCAGCAGCAGTAGGTAGCTTCAGCTCAGAGGAGCCCTGGTCAAACTCTGTTGGCTTCGCAAGGAGACAGCTGAACATATCTGCGCGTAGTTGTTGGATGGGTTTAGTTGCTCACACTGGAGCTTGTGCAGACAAATACAAGAGGATGTGTTTGGGCTTGGCAGGGCCACGGTGACTTGGGCTTCACAAGCTGTGTTGGATCCAGATCAGCTCTGCTGGACGTTCCTTGTTCTGGGAATGCTGCGCAGAGTTGCTGAAGCTTTATGTGGAGCCAGCTCAAGCATAGCATGCTTTATTAGTTTGGTTTCCGCACTGCATGGTGCGGCTAAATTGTTTCCAGACTACAGCTAGTCCTTGATGCAACATAGCTGTAGTAATTCCGATGGAGCATCATACAAATAAGTTTTGGTGGACTTTGCTTTCGCTATGGAGCTAGGTCTACTTCTACTTCTGTGATGCCTTTAATCTGTAATGTAGTAACTTCCAACTGGTACTTAAAAGTCAACCATACTGGTTAAGAAAAGATTTTTATGATTATCATTATCTGCCTCTATTGTTTGGTTTCCTTCAATTTTGTCGGTTGCAGATTATCTTAAATTGATACCTGATAGGACAGGTTTTGCTGTGAATCATGGCAATTCATATGCATCAAGTCACTGTTCTCACAATAAGCTACTTTTAAAAATGCATGAAGATAGTGGCTTCCTCAACCTGCAAAACTACCGACCTACCAGACTGTACCTATCACATTTTGGGTTTTTTCTTATCACCTCACGGTATGATACTTCTTACTTTTGCAGTTCTGCGATCTGATTTTTGCTATGCAAATGGTGATACACAGGTACATTCTCACTGCACTATGTCTAAAAAGTAGCTGAGGTTAAGGTCGCGCAGTTTACAAACCATTAGAATTTTACTGCACAGTGTCTTTCTGCAGCTTTCGCCTCCCTTCCAACTCTTCCATGCAACCTCTGCATGGCACCTTGGGGACTGTGTATTGTTGGGTTGTATGACAAATTTGATTGAAAAACTGTCATTTGCCAATCACAGATGTATGCAGTAGCTGTAATAATTCCTGAGTAATCAGTGGCTTTGGAAGGATTTATAGCTTCTCAAAACTTTGCCCTGTAAATATCCACATGTTGAATGAGTTTTGAATTTAGTATGTCAGAGTATACTTAATTAAATGGGTTTCCGTGTTTTGTGTTAATGGGTTGGAGTACCTCTACAGCAGAGTAATGTACAATTTCCTAAATTTTGTGTACCAAAGATTAGTTACGTATGACTAAACATAAAACTGGATAAGATGTACTGAACTATTTTAATTGAATGAAAAGCCTAGCAACTAGCGTGTTCCCATGTGGAAGTCATGCTATGCATAAAGATTCCAGGCTTAAGGCAGATAATACATCATTGTACACATGAGTAACTCAGTGCCTGTATTCTTAGTTATCAGAAGTGGGATTATTTTTTTTTCCCTCCCTGCAAGTCTGTGCTCTTTTTTTTTTCCCTGAAAGGTGCTCCTAGGAAATGGATGTTTGTTAAAACTTGTACTGGGTCTGCAAAACCCTGTGATCAAAAAAGGAGCTGTCGGGGTGGAGATGCACAGGAAGCTTTTGAGGCCTTAAATGGAATCATGTCAGGATTTAACAACTAGTGTTTTATGTATGATGTCGCACCAAGCAGTGTCTGCAGACAACCCACCTCCAGACAGCATCATCTCTTGCAGTGGCTCCTCAGTGTTTTTGTCACCTAAACGAGGACCAATGGCACACACTGGTTAGTTGTAAGTTGAGGAAGGTCTTTTTCAGCTTTTTCTTGCTTTGTCTTATCCTTAGTTTATTCTCTTTCTTTCATCCTAATTTGTCTGGAAGTTTTTCCTTTAATTGGTTAAAGGGCAGCAAAACCAACATCTCTTCAGCAGTGTTCTCTCTGGCCCTCTCTAGCAGTGATTCAAGTTTAATTCATGCGGATGCTATGACTGGAGACACTCCAGTACCTGAAGGAATAACTTCAAATCCTTTCTTCCTTCTTGCAGCCGCCTCCAGAGCTTCAGTGAAGGTGGTGCTGCAAGGGTTCAGATCTCCTCCTACTGTGTTACCCAAACGTGATGTTTAGGAGAGTGCTGTGGGCAGAAGACACAGCATGTCATACCAGGCTCTTCAGTGTATGGTGTCGTTTTGACCCACACCACACCAGTCACTGCTGTCTTGTCTTTTCCACTTTGTCACCTATCAGTTCTGTAACTGGGCAATATAACTAGAGAACAAGCTTTGTATGTAGAAAAATAATTTAGTATTGTCATGAAGGGAACTTTTTCCATCTTTTAAATAAACTTTTGGGGTTAAAGGTATGGCTGTTCTAATTTTGGAGGTGACTGAACAGTTCTTCAGTTCTGCAGAAGATGGGTCTCTTCTGAGTTGAGGCCCATCTAAAGAGCTATTCTTACATCCCAAGAGCTTCCTTCTGAATATTGAAATTTGCATTGTTTGTGTTTGAATACTGACAATGCTGTTTTTCTGAGAGTCACCAACTGTAACGGAACATAAAGCGTATGGCAGCTTTAAACGTCAGGTGACAGTTCATGTTTCTGTAAATATAGTACTATCATATGTAATTCCATTTTGAAGATTTTACAAATCAGTCTCATACTAATGTCTTTTCTGTGACAATTTTTTTGTCCTATTCTATTTGAGAGGGCTTAAGAAATTCTTCATTAAATATGATTGATTTAAGATGATCAGGGTAGAAAAATGCATATTCACGACCAGGATGATTTGAAAAAGTTTGGGATTAATTATTCTTCAGAGCAGAAAAGAAAGTAGCAGGCTTTTTCAAAACCACATGGAAGTGTTCTGAAGTAGGCTTGATCACTGATTTCCTATCAAAATTTCCCCATGCTGCTTTTTTTGATAAAGGCATAATTGTTCTTTTATACCTATTGGGGAAAATACTATCACAGAAAATAACCCCGCTGGTTCAAGGCTTTGAAGTTTAACATAGAAGTGTGGTCCCATTTGCAATATGTCTGATGTTTTGTTCAATACCTTTATAGTAGCTCTTGAAATTTCATAAGCCATTGCCTTGAGTATTCTGTGTACTTTAAATCCCCATTTCCTGTCCATCCAGAAGTTCTGGGGTATAGGAAGGGGAGCTGGTGTTTCTAGAAGATAAAGGGACTCAAAGATAACAGGGACTACTTTTTTTCTTCATTAGCTTGGCTGGTATTCTGGAGAACTATGAAGACACACAAGGTTTAATTCTTTTTCTACTGTATGTATATTTTT
Organism: Cariama cristata; assembly: GCF_000690535.1. Lineage (NCBI taxonomy): Eukaryota > Metazoa > Chordata > Aves > Cariamiformes > Cariamidae > Cariama > Cariama cristata. Next base: position 11,862 of record NW_009636619.1, on the reverse strand, counting down.
TTCTGTCCAGTACTTAGCTCTCATGCCAAGCCTACTGCTCTGTTGACCTTTCTGGATATGAGGAAGAATTAATCTGGCTTGAAAAGAAAAAACAGAAGTTACAAAATACTCACTCTTGCCCAACCTGAAGAAATCCAGAAAGTCCCCATGAGTCAATGATACCACTGCTCTCAGCATTTTAAAATAAGATAGCAAAAGTAGTTTGACAGTTTTGTGAATTATTAATGTGTGTAATAGCTTTCCAGGACCTAAAGAATTCAGTTTTATGCTGAAGAAAAAACAGCACCAAGTTGTTGAGTAAACTTCTGAAAGAAATGGCCTTTTTCGTGGATGCTGTTTATTTGATTGGCTTTTACTGAAAGTGTTCTTGCTGAACTACTTCCAGAATCCCATGTATGTCATACAGCTTCTTTTTCCAATGAGGGAAGTAAAAAGTTCAAGAGAGTTTTTGGCAGATACCATTAGCTGGAATAGGCCTAAGTCAAAGATGACAGCCTTTTGGTGATTTCTTGATGTTGAAGAATTTTGGACCTAAAAGGCAGTAGAAAATACTGTGGACTGTTCTTTCTCAAAGGTTACCTATGACATATGGTAAGCAGGAAGATACTAATTACGTGGGCTCTCATTTCGCCTAAAGGTGTGTGTCACCTGCTCATTCTGCCGAAACTTCAGTCCTGTGAGTCATTCACCATGGGCACATGGTCACAGGTGATGGAGCTACCAGGGCTCCGAGAGCTGCAAAAATGAGTTGTGCCTGCAGTCCTCGACTGTCACAGTTGTCAAATAAAACTTATTGTAACTTAACAGAGTGTAGGGTTAAACAATCTTTGATTACAACTGCAGTAGTTTGCATAATGTGATTCACTTTGCAACTGGTGTCAGCTGAAATTAAAATGCACAATATTATCTCTTGCCACAACTCAATTACAAGTATCTTAGTAAAACAATGACCTGGTCATTCATCTGTCTGCATTCATTTTGTGTTCTAGATTTTCTGCAGTCATCAGAAACTTCAGAACACGCAACACTGTTTTTGCTAGGATTTATTTGTTGTCTGGTTAGGGATTAATTCTCAATGACAAGGTCTGAAGAAGATGGATTTACTTCATGATTTATTTGTTTCCTTCTGGAAACAAGCAGCACTTGCATATACCAAAAGGTTAGAGGGCCTGGTTTGCGTGATGCCTGAAGCAGGATTCATTCTCTTTTCTTTCTTTGTTTTGTTTGTTTTTTAAGTATTGACCAGAGGAAAATACACACACTCTGTGGAAAGGTGCAGACACAAAGTTTGAGTCTCTCCTGTGACCACACTTGTGTGAACCCTGAAGTCTCATGCTTTTATCTCATCTGCTCTTTGTTTTTTTTTTTTTCCTCTCCTTAAAAGCTGTAACTCAGAAAATGCAGCAAGTTTAAATGAAACACTACCACCACCACCACCCCCTGCCCCAAACCCCCTTGATGGCTCTCCATCAACCCCTGTTGACTCTTTTGTTGGTCTTTGTAATATATGTAGTTTCCATTTGGCTCAATCTGGTAAAATAGTCTGACTGAGACCTATGGATCAAGAACAATCTCAAACAAGGCTTCTTATCTTATTGAAATGTCAGACCTTTCTCATTGTGTTTCCTTTGTCCATATATTTGGTATGTGGCATCCTACTCCTTCAAGGCCTTCAAATGATTTTTCTGTCTATGTTGCACAAGTTGAACATGCATTTGGCGACGCTGTGGTGTTGCTGCTTGTGAATGAAGCCAGAGGTTCACTAACTGCAATAGTGAGTAGTAACCCACATTGGGTTACTGAATGCACTGCTTTTCTGTGTTTAGAAGAAGACTTGGAAGAATGCAGGGAGCAAAACCTGTCTTTCTCTATAGTACAGAAAAAGTTTCAAGTGGGACAGGTCCAGCGACTGAAAGCTTATGTCACCACAATTTTGTTGTCTAAAAGTGTATTTTTGTTTTCTGAAGAAGGGAGTTGTTGATTGAAATGAGTCATTGTTTTTAGAACTTAATATATTTGAGTACTCTCAAACTGAAAATATTTTGTATGGGTTAAATATAAAAAGTTATTTAATGACTAGATGGGCAGTTAGATAATTCAAATAAATAATGACATGGAAGAGAAAAAAGGAAATGGGAATAGATGGAAGGACAACAGGGAAGAGAAAGAAAATATGAATCTGTTTTTTACTGTGAAAGTTTTGTTGTCCTGGCTGCAGTATCTTTTGAGGATTGTGTAGAAACTTTGTACTATTTTTATGCATTGGAATGTAGGTTTTTTACTGTTTGTCCTAGTCTGGAGCATAGGTAAACTAGAAGCATTCATAGTAAATAAAATAACAGCCCCTTGTCTTTTACACAAAATAATGCATGACATACTTAGGATCAGCTTAGAGATTCTTAGGTTGCATGTCAGTTGGTCAGGGGTAGCACATGTTAATTATGATTCATACTGAAGATGACCTGAACTAACATGAAAGAAAAAGAGAATTGGGATAAATGGGAACTTTAGGGTAGATTTGGAAAAAATCATCAGAAATTTCTTTGCCAGAATTATACCTAGCAGAAGACACGATGCTTCCATTTGTGAGATGTTAATTCTTACTTGAAACTTGACTGACCTGCCAAGAGCAGAGAGGGAAAAGGATTTTGCCAGTGAACTGTAGCAAGAAGCAGTGAATCTTTTACCATCTAAGTCTGCATTTGTTTGATACCTGTTGATAGTACTGTAATGCAAATTCTAAGTTTTGCGGTTGTTGAATTCCAAATGGAACATGTTTGTTCTTGTTTTGGGTGATTTGTGACACAATAGTATTAACTAGTTGTAGACATTTTAATCATATCAATTATTTTAAGTGTGATTAGGGTGATTCTTTTGATGGTGATTATGGGGAGCTAACCCCACGGTTACGCTATCTGTGCTGTAACAAGCATCTCTGGTGTATGTTGGAAGGAGGCTTTCACTGGGATGTGGTAATGCCAGGGTGCCAGCTTTGCAGAAATGGTGGGGTAGGGTATATAATGGGAGATGGGCACTGTGCATGAAGGATTTTTGTGAAGGGTTAACAGCATTACAAATACAGAGAAAGAGGAACACTATTGGGTCCATCTGCTTGGAAATCCCAGACCTTAAATATACTCCTAGGATTATACTGGCAACCCCTGGATCAGGGCAGTGATCGTGATCAGGAGCTATTAAGTGAGATCAGAGAAGCTGCAAATTTAAGAGAGTTGTGGCAGGAGATTTCGACTGCCTGGACAAAGACCAGTTCTGTGCCTCATGAGGAGGTGAGGTAGAGCAGACATTCTCTGAGCTCAATAGATGACTGCTTCCTACAGCAACCAAGTTTAAACTGACAAGAGAAGCTGCTTTTTGAAGTCTCATGGTGCGTAGGAACTGCTTTAAGCTAGTAGTGGGATGGCTTATAGCAACCACAGTACAATTAGATACAACTGGGTAGAAGGGGACAGCAGACAAAATAAATCCAGCACATGGATATTCAATTTCAAGAAATTAAAATACCTAAAAATGAATCAAGTAGTTTAAAAATCCTCCAAACCGTGAAAAGATCTGCCCAAAAAGTAAGCAGCCTACAGGGAGCTTGGAGTTTGTTTAAAAAATAGTGTGTCAGAAGTCAAGACATACTGTTTGAAAGCGAACAAATTGACCCCCCCAACAAATCCCTGTGTGGCTCAATGAAGAAAGCTAAAAAGCCATCATGGGGAGAAGATGAACCTTTAAAAAGTGGAAAGCATGGCGAGTAAGAACAGGAAAATCTGTAGCATGGCAGGTGAAATGTAAAAGGAGAATTAAAAAGGGTGAAAAGGAAGTTAAAGAGCACCTTGTACAGGAGGCTCAAACCTTTCTCTAAATCCATCAAGAGCAGGAATCCAGGTGGTGATTTTGTGGGACTGCTCGATGACCAAGGGTGATGGAACAGGCACCTGGGGATGGTAAGGCATAACAGAGAAGCTCAGTAAATTCCTTGTTGTCACTGTTACTGCTAAAGATGGGCTCTAGAGGACATCCTGGAAACACCATACAGGTGGCTGACTTCCAACAATGATAAAATCATAGAGTTATAAAGGACAAAATCACTGCTTACTAGAAAATACAGTCCATTGGAAAAGCATGACCGTGGCTTCTATAAAGGGAAACTCCTCCTCTTTAATGTACTGGAGTTCTGCAAGTGCATGGGTAGAAGGAAGCAACAGGTATAACCCAATTTTTAGAAAATATTTGACAAAGTTGTATTAAAGAAGCGTAAGTTTCGTCAAGCTTGGAGGAGAGGTTCTCTATCAGTGGAAAGCTGGTGAAAGCATAGATTTGGACTGCAGGGAACCTCACGAGGTGGCCTCGTTCAGTCTCCTGCTCACAGAAGGTGGGTTTTTCAGGGTCTTGTCCACTGGGGTTTTGAAAATGTGCAAAGGGAACATTTCACCACCCCTGTGGATCACTCTTCCAGTGCAGAGCTCTCACACAGTGAATAAATCAAACTGGAATTTTCCTTGTTGCAATTTATGACGATTGCCTCTTTCTTTAAGACTTGAGATGAGTTTGTGTCTTTTCTATGGTATCTTTTTAGCCTAGCTTGAGTCAAGCCTTCATTGCTGTCAGGACTCGCAGCTGACTCATGATGAACTTCTTGTCCACCAGGATCTCCAGTTTCTTTCCTGCAGAACTGTGACTTCTCAGCTTGTTCCCAGACTGTCCTGTTTGCAGGGGTTGCTCCATCCCTAGGGCAGCACATAGCACTTGCCCTTGTTGAACTTCACGAGGTTCCTGCTGGCCTGTTCTACCATGTCACAGGCCATCTGAATTGCAGTTCTGCTTTGGCTTTTGGACTGCACTCCCCCAGTTTGGTCTTATCCACAGATTTTTCTTGAAGGGGCGTTCTGTACTCTTGCACTTGTCGTGATGAAGATGTTAATATTGTGTCCACTATCAGCTCTTGTAGGTAGCTTTTTGTTACCAGCCACTAGTTAGACTCTAGACCCATAACCACAGTCCTTTGAACTGACAGTCCAGACAGTTTTTCATCCACAGTGTAGTCTGTCCATAGTTTATACCTGCCCAGTGTGGCTGCAAGGATGCTGAAAGACTCTGCATTACTAAAACGAGATACAGAATATTTATAGCTCTCTTATTCCACAGAGCAAATAATTTCTTCAGAAGGGGCAGTCAGGTTGGTCAGGCACCGTGTGCCTTTGGTGGATCCATACTTCTTGTTCCCAGTTGCTTTGTTGTCCTTCATGTGCATGCGAACGGTTTCCATGTGGATTTGCTCCACAGTCCCCTGAGACACTGTGGGGAGACAAGTCTGACTGGCCTGCCTCTCCCTTATTGCCTGTCTTGAAGGTGACATTTGCCCTTTTGCAGTCATCAGTCGCCTCCCAGATTGATACGACCTTTCAAAAATGATAGAAGGCAGCTCCTTCTCCATCCTGTTTGGTCTTACAGAGTTGTATATGTCCAGTTTTCTTAAGGCAGTCTCTAACTTTATCTTCTGTACAATCGTTAGTGTCTGGAAGCAGCGAGGACACGCTGGTCCCTAAGGGAAGGGACGCCAAGTGTGGTAGCAAAGTAGGCAGGCAGCAGCAGTGGCCTCACCAGAAAAGGTACAGTCCTTCAGGACCCACGGGGTGAGCAGGGTAAGCCAGGTGATGGCAGGTAGCTGGGTTAAGGCAAGGGCTGAGGCTGGCAGATGGATCCACAGTGAGGCAGCTTTGCGGTCAAGCTGGGAAGTCAAGTCTGTAGCTCAGGTGGCTGCCAGAGGTGAGAGCCGCAGCTTAAAAGCAGCTCCCAAGGCAAGGAGTGGAGACCTTCGCTGATGCCTCCAGTAGAGCTTACTGGAAAAGCTGTCCCCAAGGTCACCAGCTGTACTATCTTGGCTGGGAGCCCAGGTAACCAAAGCCCCAGGAGAAGGGGATATTTGCTGGGGACCCTGACAGGTGACACTTTTTTCCTCCAAGCTCTGCCACGAGGCACAAGGACTTGGGAGGCCTGAGGGCAGACCTTGATGGTAAAGCCTGAGGCAAGGAAGATGTTGAATACCTCAGCCTTTCCTGTGTCCTGGATCAGTTGATTGCCTGCCCTGCTCAGCATCTGACCAACGGTTTTCATGGTCTTCTGCTTCTAGGGTGCTCACAGGAGCCCTAGAAACCCTTCTTGTTGCCCCTTGCATCCCCTGCCAGATTTCAGCCAGCCAAGCTTTTCATCTCTGCATGCTTCATCAATTCTGGTGAAGTCCTCACATGTATCTGGTCTTTGCTTGACCTCCCATATGCTTCCTTTTTAAGCTCAGTCAGAAGTTCACTATCCAGCCAAACTGTCCTCCATCTGCATCTGCTCATATTCCTGCGTGTTGGGATGGACTATTCTCTTGTGCTTGGAGGACACTGTCCTTGAGGATGAACCATCTCTCCTGGGCTGCATTGCTCCTTCAGGCCCTCCTGTAGTACCGTACCTATCAGATCAGTCTCCTGAACAAACTGTAATCTGGCTATTTATTTTGTTAGTTGTCATCTTCAGTTCTCCTGGGATCTTGAACTCCCGCCATGTCACATCACCACATAAAAAAAATTATCTTTGATGCATTGAGAAACCTGACTTTTGTTTACCTCACCATGTTGCTGTCACAGTGGTATTGGGGTAGTTGAAGTCCCTTTTGCAAACTCTAGTCTGTGATTGCTAGGTTTCTTCAGCTGTTTAAAGATGGCTTCATTCACTTCTCAACAGAGAATCTATCGTAGACATCCACCACAATATTCCGCTTTTTTGGCTACCCGTCTTACTCTGACTGTGCAAGAGGTCTGTCTGTCATCCCGTAGCAGAGTTGGTTTGTCTGAGCATTTTTATCACCCTGTCTTGCATGTACAGTCCCCTACTTGGTGAGTCTTCCCTGACAAACCTAGTTAAAAGCCCTCTAACTCCATTAGCAAGCTCACGGAGCAGAGGACAGGGCTTAGTGGTCACTTCAAAGGCTGGAGAATAGCGCACTGTAGTACCCTTAATGTTGGTTCTTAGGCTGCATTTGTCCAGCATTTTCACCAGTGGTCTGGAGAAGCGAACGACCAGTGAAATCTCCAAGTTTACTGATGTTACTGAAGTTTTGAGTCATAAATGGCCACACCAAAGGCAGAAGGCTATTGCCAAATTGAGTGATCAAAAAGGTGGCAGAAGAGCTTCAGTGTAGATGAATTTACAAGAACTTAAAGTAATTAACATAAATATTATTTAGATTGCTTTTCGCTAAGTGAATTACCCTTAATTTAGGGAAGGCAATCTCTAAACCACATCTACATAAGGCCGAACTCAGATCAGGCAGTTATGACTGCAGGAGGAGAACCTGAGGACAGCGGTGGTTCATTGAAATGATTACTCAATATAAACGGCAGCCAACCAAAAAACCAACGATGTTGCCTGTCATTAGGAAGGGTGTTGAAAACAAGACAGAGGCATCATTTTACTGCTCTGTAGTAAAGCTGTGGTTGCAGCCACATTTCGTATACTATGTGTGGCTCTGGTTGCTGGGTTTCAAGAGGGAGCAGAGAGGAGTGGAACAGTGATTGTAAGGGATGGAGACAGGTGCCTTATGAATTGAAGCTGAAGGCTGGAACTCATTTGGAGAGAGAATGTAATCAAGGTGTACAAATTCCTGAAGGCAGAGGACGTGCTGAAAGCAGAGCTGCTCACTCAATCCTGCCGTACTGGGACGGAAGCACTCGGAAACTCCCTGGAGATGGATGTGAGACAACCAAGAAGTTCTTTATGCAGCAAGATGTGAGCTGCCGCGGGCAGCCGTGGGAGCTGCCGTCCGCAGCTGGTTCAGAGAGGAATTGGACAAATTCATGGGAAACAGGTCCATGAGTGGATGCTGGAAGACGAGGCAGGGATGTCCCCTCTGTGGTCCCAGGAGGGTTGTGCAGGGGGGATGGAGAGTGGCCAGGCTGACGCACTCCCTGGCCGTGGCCTCTGCTGTCGGAGACGGTGCTGGGCTGGCCTAGGCGGACCATTCGTCTGACCCAGTGGGGTGTTTCTGTGCTCCCACCTGCCTCTGCAAGCAGGACTGATGCTGTGTGAAGCAAATGGTGTAATAAATCCACTTAATTAAAAGCAGTGGCTCTTACTGGGCAGCTGAGCATTGGAACACCATCATCTAAACTGGCTTTTTTTCCCAGCAAAAAATCTCAAATATCCAGTACCTTAATCCTTACTTAATTTTTTTGAGCAGGTTACTCTAGCAACTCTTGTTGCTAAGACACAAATAGCTACAGATGTTCTCAGAACTGATTGCGCTGTGATAAATACCATGGCTGCCTCTAATGCAAAATAACAAAAGAAATGAATAATCTACCATAGTCACAGCCTTTTTAATAAAATCATGGTGAAGGTTGAGTACTGAAACAGTTTTTCTAATAGAACTATAGATTAATTTCCTGGTAGCCTCTGGTGGTAGCTATATGACTTTTTAATATGTATTAGTGAAATCTTTTATTGAAAATAAAGTTTAGAGCTGCATAATGTAAATGATTCTTTTTTTGTGGTTAATATGGTGCGGATTTGCTGTCTGACTGATAGAGGATTGAAAATTTCAGTCTCTTGTTCAGGAAATTTCCAAATCTATTTGTACGTGTCTGAAGTGGCTTCTAGAAATTAAAGGCAGTGTGCTCTGCTGTTTGAAAGTTTGTTTTAAAAACCTTTCAAGACAAACAGCATTTTTTTTCCTCCAGAGCTGCAGCTCTAGAGATTTGCCACCTATTTATCAGTTATCTAAGATACAAAAATGTATGCGAGCCGCAATACAATGATAAGATACCGGGTGTCTTGTAATTTGTCAACTTCGGAAAAGATCTGTTAAGACTCAGTGCAGATTAAATCCTCATGAACAGAGGAGGTAATCGACTTTTCTACCTTTCTTACGTTTACATAAATTACTGTGCTTTGTTTTGTAACTAGAAGGTTAATAGCAGTTTCGTGTTGTTGTGCCATGCGAGCTATGCATGTTAGATCTATCTAGAAGAAATTGCCAACTTATTTCTGAGATCAGTGGGAGTTGTTTTTCTCAAGGATGAAGTTGTTATTTCCAAATTTTCCTTTGGTGAAAACAGTTCTTTTCCCCATTAAAAATTTCCCTGCTGTGTTTCAAAATCAAATTTAACAAAATTGCATAAGAACTGAGAAAGCAAGCCGCTTGAACAATGACACATGCAAAGTGAACTGCCGACAGCTTTAACGTTGATAGCCCTTCAAGGATCTAAAAATAACATGAAAATTCCTATTAATGAAATAGGTATTGCTTAGGGTAAAACTATATTTGTATTACCACATTTAATTTCAATAATTTTCATACTTTATAAATACTGCACAATTTTGTTTTCCATTTTAAGATTATGAAATTTTAATCAAACCGTGATTTTTGAATCTTACACGACTGTGTTTACAGGCTTGTCACGGCCACTTGTACCTTCAAAATTAGGGCATACAATCGGACTTCCCTGTAACTTTTACAGTGTTTTATTCTGCATCTTTCCCAGTTAATAAAGAAGGGAAGAGAGAGCAGTAAACAATTCAGCAAATCTCATGGGAAATGTTTATTCTTTGCTATTCTTCACAGTATTTTGCAAATATCCCTTTGTGGCTGTGTGCGTATCTGGGTGTGTGCATGGAGAGGGAGAAAAAGTGAAGAATAGCAGAGTATAAATCTTTGCCGTGAGATCTGCTAGGTTTGTTAAAGGTACAAAATCAGCAGGGTGGTGTATAGCACAGCTTTCATTCATTAACTGTATTCCAATTTCTTTTTTTTTAACAGCTACTCCGCTACTGAAAAAGGAAACTAGTAGAGAACTGTAGTTACAAAGGGGGTGGATTTAACAAAACAAAACTTGAGTTACAGTGCCTTGAAGATGGATTGTAGAGGAAATTTTTAAGAATTGTTTTGGAGAGCAAGACTGTTTGAGGGGTTGATTGTTAGTTGAGTGTTAGAAAACAGGATTTGGGGGAACCACACTTTGAAGTTAGAAACCTGAGCTCCTTTTCCCTCTTATCTCATTTGTATTTTCAAACACTGGAGTAATGCACTGATTCTCATCTGCTTGCCAGTGATGGGATGACCGTCAGATAGTGAATGTGCAGCCTTAATATTATATTTATTAATTAACCTGAACACTGTGGGAAGGAAATCATGCATTGTGTTACTTGCACGACTACTTGTGAAAGCAAAGTATTTGTATTAAGTATTTCGTTCCTTAGTGGAGAAGGAAAGCTAGATGGGCCCCTCTTCTTCTGCTTGCCCTTGCCTTTCTTTGCATGTCATGGAGTTGCATTAGTGTGTTCAATACTGTGGTTCCCTTTTCTTTAAGGTATCTTTGAAGTTTTTTGAGTTTGTAGTCAGACTCACCGGATAGAACATTTTTACACACCCAGGCATCTATTTATTCACTCATTGTGTTTGCATCAGTATGATCGAACAACTTCATGAAGATTTTCCATTATCTTGTTTTTGCCTGAAGGAAGGAAAAATGAAGCTTAGTACACAAAATTGTTCAATTCCTGACAGCTCCTTAAGGGGCCATTTTATTACACAGACCAAACTAGGAACCAGGCTGATGCTGTCACTTCCTGTGATCTTTAATCAAGCTGTTCAAAAACAAAATGGGAGATTCTTCAAAACTTTAGAGAATGCCTGTTTTTGCCAAATCTTCATGAGAGATCCTGTAGGCGCGGGCAGCGGACTGGATTTGCTTGCTCGGTGTAGTCACAACACTAATTTGGCTATGTTGAATACCAAGTTGGAAATATTTCAGCAGCTTGACTGATGAAATATTATCACAGTTTTATGCCGAGATACAGGGAAGGATAAAATTGTAAAGAAACTTTTGTGTGGAACAAGGAGGTTGTATCAATATACGTGCTCACACCCTGATGTGGAGGGGCACGGATTGCCGCCAGGGTGGGAGATGGCTGATAGCATATTTTGCCTGAAGTTTAAAACTTAATTCGTAAACCTTCAGAATAAAAAGCAGTTGGTGGCTGTGCAGTGCATAGTAATGTCAGTGTGTGTCTCTTCTCTCTTCGCTTCTTGTATGTATTTCTTTGGGTGTTTTTAATTAAATTTAAAAAAAAATGCAGGAGAGGGATCTACCATATCCCACTGTGCCAACTTCTGCTCTTCTCCAAAAGAAGCAGTTTGTCACGTGGTGAGCGGCATGGAGTAAGAGCATATTGCAAGGAAAAACCCTGTTCTGGTTGGGTGGTGGCTTAGATCGTTTGGCTGCACTCTCTGATCCTGTGTGTGCTTAGTGTAGCGGCGTGGGACAGATTACTGTGAAATACTCCACTGCAAAATATGGCAAGCTTAGACTCTTCTTCGGCTGCTTAATTCATATATTCATTGCTATTCATGGTAAGGTGCTCGCCCTTGTAAATAAGGAGTGGAAATAACTGCATAGATTACATTATTATGCATACAAAACATTATGGCTGCTGCCATAATGAAGACAATCTGGCTACTGCTGTAGAAGACAATAAAAAATGTTTCTGTAAATACATTGGCAACAACAGGAGTGCTAAGGAGAATCTCCATCCTTTATTGGATGCAGGGGGAAACATAGTGACAAAGGATGAGGAAAAGGCTGTGGTACTTAATGCCGCCTTTGCCTCAGTCTTTGAAAGTAAGACCAGTTGTTCTCCAGGTACCCAGCCCCCTGAGCTGGAAAACAGAGATGGGGAGCAGAATGAAACCCCCATAATCCATGGGGAGATGGTCAGCAACCTGCTAGACCACTTAGACACACTCAAGTCCATGGGGCCGGATGAGATCCACCCAAGGGTGCCGAGGGAGCTGACAGAAGTGCTCACCAA
>NW_009636618.1:58048-63717 GCF_000690535.1 Cariama cristata | reverse complement strand
TGTTGCCTGTCTCTGCAAAGGCTTTGCATCTGACATTAAGACAATTTGGAAGAGACCCCAAGGTAGTAGCCCCTCCTTTTCTGACAGAAATAAAAGGAGCAAGAAAAAGAAGTATTGCATAAATTCAGCACAGCCAGCTATCAATACAGCCTGCCCATAGTGACATAAATATCATAAGTGCATTAAGCTCCCAGAGTAATTCATTCATACTGTTTGTTGGAAAGATAATACGTAAATTTGTCTCTATACAATATATGACCAGTATATTCTATGGAAACCATTGCCTAACAGTTTTTAATGAGCTGGTGAGTTGGCATCTCTCCTTACTGGATCTGAGTCCTGCTGTACAGTTTGTGACTTCGGAAACCTATTTCAGCTGACATTCCACTTCTGGGAAATGATGCATTGTATTATTTGATCCATTATGAAAATCCACTAAACGTTTTCTGAGAGTCTTTGAACTGGAGGCATTAGGAGAAGGAGGATCAGAAGCAAAAATGGAAGCAAAAGTATAGAAATTTCTCAATATTTTACAGAAGAAGGTTTCATCCTAAAGCTGTGAGTAGTAAGATAATAAGGGAAACAGCACTTCCTCATAGCTGGAGTTGGCAGCCTGATATAAATGAAAAACAAGGAAGAACCCCCTCGCCCAATATTGTGTACATGTGTTTATATATATTTGTGTGTGCATATATGGATATAAGGCTCTGTGTGTTTATGTAGTATGTAAGTATATGCATTTCCAGTATTAAAATATATATGTGTATGTATATGTACACATACTGGAATATATATGCACATTATATAAGTGTATGTATACACATACTATAGTGCTGGAAATGTATATATACACGTGCGTATATGTATTTTAATACTGGAAATGCATTGACCAAAGTAGTTTTATAAATGTTTTAATTTCTATGAAAATGAAGTAATAGGAATGATTTCTAGCAGCAGGGTACCTGCTACATCCTCAGGTAGCCACAAGCACAAACTTAATTTCCAACAGATATCTGTGCAGTATGTATTGCTGCAGACCATTAAAGCATTAGAATAATGTTGTACACCCCCTCCAGTCCTGCCCCCCCACCTCTACCATGCTTTCTTCTGCTGCAGCATGCTATATATGTACATAGATATATATGTAAACAAGGGTGACAGAGAAGGCTCATTTACAGAGGTACATGTAGAGGATTTGTTAAACAACAGGTAACACCCTTAAGGCATAAAAATTTCTCCTTGGTTTCCATAGGGTTTTATTGGCACTCCTGGTGGCCGTTACTTAGAGTGGACTTCTTACTTCACATGAAGACACCTTTTCTTGAAATGTTTTGATTCATTCTCCCATTTCTAGTACTCCAAGTCATTGCCATTTTCTGCTTTTTTTTCTGGAGCTACAAAAGCAGTTCGTTATCCTGTCTCTATATGCTTGTTTTTTCTTCGGACATTTCACACCAGGAATGGCTCTACTACAGCAGTAATCTTTAGTTTCTTCAGGCACATTGTCCTATATATGCTTTCACTTCCCGCTCCTTGACAGCCCTTGCCCTGTTGTATTTTATACTTACTCTGTTAAGTGACAGTTCATAAATGTAACTGCAAACAGAAGAGAAAAGAAGTTTCTACAGGTGGAAAAAATACACTAACAGTAACAGAGCAGAGTTCTTGTGAGGCTATAACTTTACACCTCTGTCCAAACCAAATTTAAACATCTGTCTTTTTTTAAACTGCCTTTTCAGTTCTTGGAGAGCTGTGTCCTACTCCCTTGGAAGTTAGAGGGACTGATGCAAGTTAACTTAACTGAAATCAAAATCAGGCCCTGACAAAGACCTGACAAACTCTCCTGATATAGTGCTCAACTTTGTCAAGCAGAATGAATCATAACAGCAGCAGAGAAATGCTGTTTTTTTCTAAGATACTCCAGCAGATTTCTGTTAACAAAGTCCAAACATCCAGTTAAAATCAATGCTATAATACCTATTTCCAATTGTGTGGGAAATATATTGTGCAAATTTTGGTGAAAGATAGAGTCAAGTTCTACATTGCATAAACAGTTCAGTCTCAAAAGTAAAAATATTTTCTCCAGGAAGAAATACATATAAGGGGAATACTCTTATGCATGATGAATATATGCAAATGTCAATTTCACCATTGAGAAAGGACCTCTGGATCACTTTTGGCTTTGCCCACAGATCCAAGGCACTTTAATTCACATTTTGATCCCTAGGAAACTAAGCTTGCCAATAAAATTTCTTTTAAACCAGGATACGAAATGATCTTCAGGTCAGGTACATCTAAAAAGGTGCATTTCTCTCAAAATGCAGCATGTCAAGCTCTCAGGAGAAAACATTGGACTTTGTAGACAGGAGGAGTGTCCTTTAAAGCAGGCTTTGCTATCTTAATTTTTGTTTTCTCTGTGAAAGGACTTGCAACAGGCTTAATGAGCTACGAAATGTGATAGCTCACAGAATTCTCCCATTCATGTGCAGCTCCGTGTGGTTTCCGCCAGACCTGGGTTTTTGGAAGCTTATTCAATTACTCTACTCTTCAGGTTTGCGTTTGTGAAAAACAGTGATGGAGTACAGTGCCACAGGTCACTTCTGATTAAACATCCCATCCTTCTCACAGACATTTAGCTCAGAATCCATTTGTGTGCGACTGCCATTTGAAGTGGCTGGCTGATTACCTGCAGGATAATCCGATAGAAACCAGCGGCGCTCGATGCAGCAATCCGCGTCGCCTTGCCAACAAACGAATCAGCCAGATCAAGAGCAAGAAGTTCCGCTGCTCAGGTAATTCATTTATCCAGGCTGTACTGCACTTTCAATTCAGAAATAAGCAGGTCCAGAGAGCCTACTAATCGAATCTGCAGGACAGTGTTTGCTATAATGGATGTTATGGAGCATCTTTTAAAATTAAATTTGGAAAATTCAGTTAGTTCTCCAGAAAGCCAATTACCTTATGGATTAAAAAAAAAGGCAGGGCAGTCTATAGGCTGTCTTCTGTGTGTCTCTTAAAAACAAAGAAAAGAAAAAAGAGAAAAGCTTGTGACGTTTAATTTTAAAGAATTACTAGGTTGTAAAATGTCTAAGGAAAACGATGAAGATGTATATGAATCCATGTGGCAAATGTCATATTTTGAAGGGGTGGAAGGTGGTTGGATCGTCATTTGTATTCAGGCAGAACTCTTATTGACCTTAATGAGAGCTGAGCTCAAGTAAGTTCTCATACCTAAAAGGCTGAGAACAGTATGAGTGAGATTTTTATACCACTGGCAATGGGCATTTCTGACCTAGAATGTGAGTGAAGCTGGGGGTGAGGGGATTGCATCAATTCATATGCTTTCATAGAATGATTTTTTTCTGTATCCACAAGTAACATGCACTAAATCAAGTAAAACTGCCATTGAAGTTGGTAAGATTTTTGGGTTTACTAAGTTTTGAATAAAAACTCGCATCACAGTTCAGGCAAAGATTTTGTGTTGTGAGCTAGATGGAAAAATGTTTCCATCTGAAAATAACCTCTGAAGTAACGTAAACATATTTTTCTCAGCCCTATCCGTTCTTTATTTATGGTTTGCCTATCAGTAAAAGGACATTTATTGCCTTATACAGCACAATTAAGCAGCCTGCTTCTTCATGTGTGTTTTTTTTTTAATTGGTTATATGTATTTTAGATTACTGCATTTTTGTATACTGTAAAGACAAGCAGGTTTCAGTGAGCAAATCTATTAGTGTGTACTGAGAAGAAAAATTACTGTTATTGATGGACTACCTTGCAATGTTTTCTATAAAAATTACTATGATTTTTCTCTTTTTTCTCTGAAAAAAAACAAACAAACAAACAAAAACCACTCGATGATTAATTGTGTTCCTGGTGGTAAAAGATTAATGACTCTAGATGGGGATGCAGCATGAAACTTAATGGCAGCAGCCCAAAACAAGCCGTTGTGCTTTGTGTATCTCTGCGAGTAATATGCTGAGCTAAATCTTCTCTTTATAGGGAAAATGAAATAAAGATAACTTCATTTGCAGTCAAGCTTTCTTGGGCATGCTTGTTAAAGTCTTCAATCACTTGTGACTCAGGCCACAAAATTTGTAACCACAACTGAAATTGTGACATACATTTATCTAGGTTTTTGGATTGTGTCCATCATGCTAACAAGATAATTAGTCAGTAATATTTGTATTTAAAGAAACTAGAAATGAAAATGCATAAATATAATTTAGAAAGGAAAGCAGACTGCTGAAACAGATCAGTATAAATCTGTACCCTATTTGCCGTTGTTGTTTTCTTCTGCTTTTATTAATAGGCTAGAGAAATTAATGTTATATGTGTGCGTGCATGCCTTGAACAATGGTACAGGCTATTGGATAAGGCAAACACCATCTGATATCATTTATGAAAGGTCATAGCTAAGAAGAGCAACAATGCAGAAAACAGTACCTAGTGATGTTCAGAATAATATTTTGTGTGAGTTCTTATCTTGGGGGTCTTTTCCTTGAGGCATTAGGCTGTTTTTTTGCTTGGCCTCCAGTTCTACGAGTATATCAAAACCACATGGAAAAGGCATAAACCTGACTTATGAAGGAGGAGAGCAGGGATTGTACAGCTTCAGAACAGAGATTTCAGCTGGATGAAAATTAATGCTATTCAAAAGCTCAACAGAGAAGATACCCTTGCCTGTAGAGTCTCCAGATGGCGATAAGATACATTGAACTCGACTTGCTGTATGCTCACATGAGACAGGGGGAACGTCCAATGGTTTTAGAAGAATCTTAGTTTGTAAATCAATCCAGAGAACAGACATCCTTGGCACCTGTTTTGCTCAAGTTGTCCCTTTGAATCATGACTGCTTCAGACTTGGCATTTAGCAGGAATTTTCCATGTTTTCATTTTGAGGAATATGTTTCATCCCAGGATTTAATGCAGCATGTCTCTGTGCAGAAAAGTCCATGAGGTATGAATCTTTACCTTTCAAAGGCAGACTATTGAGCCGTGCTTTGTGTTATCCAGGGATGAGCCTGCACAGTCCCACTGGGATGGCAGTGCTTAGTAAATTGTCAGTGTCCTTGCTGACTGTGAGATTCTCCCTGTCAAGTTTTTACATCTTTTGCTCAGTATATGAGGAAAGAATTTTATTTTAAATCCTTTTGTAAATTTGCGTCTCTCTTCTCCAAGGGTTCTTGTTTCAAGGTCCTGATATTTTTGTGTAGTTTGTTTAATATGTTTGGTACATGTCAGTGGTCAGAAAGATGGTTTTGTGGGGGAAAATGCAGTGAATATGAGGGGTTGCTTAAAGAAGCAATGTGAGGGATGGTGAGGGATTTTATCCTGACCTGGTCTTTGACCTTTGAGAAGTGATGAGGATGCACAGAAAGTGTGAGCTCTGTGGGAGCGGAGGTACTCAGCCAGTGTCAGAATCACACCCATGAGTAGTTAAACTTAAGTGAGCGTAATACTTGGACATCAAGGAAAGGACCAGTTCTGAAGTCATAAAATTCTGAGATTGTCCTGAATCTATGTTTTCTCCACATTCACTTGGATTCTACAAAATATCATAAAGGGTACTGTCAGGAAGGACCTGGCATGACAAAAAATATGATTGTTCAGTAAATTAAGAGAAGAAAGGGAAGTACTTTTTGTATGAGGATAGGAGAGAGGAGTGG
>NW_009636618.1:33052-58017 GCF_000690535.1 Cariama cristata | reverse complement strand
GGAATGGGGAAGAAAAGCTGAGATGTTCGAAGTTTCATCAGTCTGAAATGGTAGAGGAACATCAGAAGGTAACATCAATAGGACACATTCAGAGATGCAGATGGGCTAAATAGAACTGTATTTGATTAAATGAAGACAAAACTATGCAGCATAGTGAAAAAATCTAGAAAACATTGTTCTGCATATTGTTTCCTTCAGTTTTTATTCCAACTCCCCACTGTCATTTTAGATAGTATTTAGCAAGAAGAATTTGCCTTCTTTTTTTAATTCATCAAGGCACTTTTCCTAGATGCTATTTCCTCCCTGAACCAAATGACTCAAGCTTTTACTCATAATGATGGAGCAACATCTGCCAAGGTTATGGGTGGCGATAGGAAGGAGATTCTGTGCAACAGGTAGATAATGTACATAATTCTTTTTAAAGGAGGATTGGAAGCATTATAGCATGAAATGAAGGAACAGCAGGGAAAGGGGCATGTTTTTGCCTGGGGCTGTGAGACAGGCAAAGCTGTTGAATATACTGTCAAATATGTTTAAGCCTCAGATTGCAATAGATACTGTTTCCTGTGTTTTTCTGTCTCTCATTTAATTCAATGCACCAAAATAATAATAAACCTCCCCCTTGCTCAACTCTCTCCCCACAGCTATAGAATCTGAGGCTAAAAAAAGTCTCTTGAAAGAGAAATTGGAGGAACAAGATGTGACTAATTCTCTCTCTGTTCTGTTTAGAAAAGGGAAATACTGTCATTTTTGGTGGCAACAGTAAAATTCTGATGATTGTTTCCTTTTTGGCTGCATCTGCCCACTATGACCACCTAAGGATCCAATGGTGCTTGCCAGCCTTAGGTCACTGGAGACTCCCATTCTTGGTAGGAATGGGGGGCGGGCGGGGGGGAAGAACAACAAAAATCTTCTGCCCAGTAGCATTTGATTAAGTTCACTACACAGCAGTGTTGTTTTCTAAAGCAGCACTGGGCTTTAGGAGGAAGGGAAATGAATCTATGAGCAGATCGTGTTGTCTCTGTGGTAGCTTATTGTCACTTCAAGAGTTGGCAGGATCCTTGATTGCTGTGTGACACTGTATGAAATAGCTTTTGCAGAGAGCTGCCCTTGTGTTCAGCTGCATATCTTTTTTTTTTTCCCTGTGATATGTTTGCATTTTTCAGTATATTGTGTATTTCAAAAGCGATGAAAGTTCCACCTGCCGTACTGACACAAACCATCTCTGACAGTGATCAAAGTGTATGTATATATATAAGCATCACATCACAAAAGCTTTTGATCTTCTAATTCTTAGAAATAAGAATCTTAGAAATAAGGTTACTATTTGAAATACTATGAAGTAAACCTGTCTTCCTGCTTCCTCTTGCATTGGGGCATACCTTGTATCTAACTGACTTTAATTCGTTACTTCAGTTCCAGATAGTCCTCTACAGATCAAAAGCACAGGGAATAATAGGAGGAGGACAATGAACCATCTGCCAGCACAATTCTTTTCTTTTTGGACACTGCTTCTTGTTAACACAACCCAAATCAAAGTCAGTCTCTGTGGTACATGTGGATCCAGAGCTTGCATATTTAGGGCTAGTGTCATATCTCTTGTATTATCCCCTGTTAGTAGATAGCAATGTAGCTGCTGTTTGCTCACTCATCATTTTCAAAGACATTTGATATAAAACCTCTTCTTATTAATTGCAATTTTCCTCCTAATTCTTTATGTCTTTTCCAGTCTCTGTCTTCGTACATAGTCACCTTTATTGGATTACCTGTCTACTCTGGAACAGTTTCTATTACTTGTAACCACCTGAAATTCCCTTCTCTCTTCTCTGCGTTGTTTAGCCTCAGAAGCATAGAATTGCAATGGACAGAGTGCTGCCAGTCAGGAGAACACAGGCTGCACTTCAGGGCTTTTTGTCCGGTCCGTATGGCATTTCACACATTTCCTGTCCCTTGGTCTCCCTAGGTTATCCCCTTCTCTGCTCTAGTGAGATGTAAGCACTATGTAAGCTCTTTGAGCACTCAACATGAAAGCTGCAATGTATTGTTACTCTTCAACCAGTGTTTAAAAGTCATGAAAGGCAAGTGAATTTAATCCAGATCTTACGTAATTTATCTGATTGAAACACTCTACACTTGTTCCCATAATTTGCCAATCATTCTGATGACAACTTTGCAAATGCCTTCCACATTTAGTAAGCAAATAGTCATTTACAGACTATATATTCCTATTCCTGCCCTTAGCATTTTCTGTTTGATGAAAAGCACTGATCTCCACCTGCTCTTGTCTGCCTTGTTCCAGCGCTGCAGTGACACGTGCTCGGGACTTCGCAATTGTGCCTGCCCTTAGCATGCTGGTCTCCAGCAGCTCCTGCTTGAGCAGGCACTAAGCCCTGAGAGCTTGTAGGTTTGTCCATGCTAGAGGTGACAGTGGTGGGGCTTGGCAGTCCTGCACAGGGTGCTCTAGGCCTGGTCACGTTTGCGGGAAAACTTCTCTGAGGCCAAGCTCCAGCACTTTTGCTTACCAGGGCTTTTGCTGGAGCGGAGTCAGGGGAAGGAGTATGAAACATTGCCTATGATCTGGACAACTGGAAAATTAACTGCATTGAGATTTCTTTCTGTGGGTTTTTTTGTGTGTGTTTTGGTTTGGTTTTATTCTGTTAAATGCTGTGTGTTCTACTTTTTTTTTTTTCGCTGAAAGACACAAAGACTCAGCAAGAGTATCTTCAGAAATGCTGAATATAGCAAAACTGAGGATATGCATTTGTTGTGCATAAGAATAATTCTGTCTGAATGGAAGGTTGTTTAACAGCAACAAGTCACCTGCAGATTAAATCCTAGACTGAATTCATAATTATGAACCTGAAGTCTTCACCGTACACTGTAATTGGGTATATTTGAGCTTTGGTTTGCATGAAGTTTTTCTGAAGTTTATGTCATTAGAGAGCACAACATGACTGCTATGACTAATAGTAATGGAGCTAAATTCCCTTGTACTGTAGAAATGTTCCTCTTGAAAAAAGTAATTTGACGATACTGTATACTGATTATAGCCCTCCCTTTTCTGTAAATCTCTGATAGCAATTCAGATCTTTATGTTAATATTTGTGTGAGTTACTCTAACCCTTCACTGGCTCATGATACTCATGAAACACTATGGTGAAGGTTTCTTGCACTGCAGTGGGGGAAAAGTAGGCAGAATGGAAACCATTTTACTCAAGGAAGCATAAGCTTAACATAGAGCAGGTGGGTCTGGTTGGCAGAGACCATCGTTCTTAATAAGAAAGTAGATTGACGTGTCCCACTTAAAAGGTTTATTTTAAGGCTGTGCCTCACTTTATTTTTAAGTTGAAGTAATCTTTGAAAAACCTAGATATCTGAGCTGCTTTGTTACCAGCCAACATTCTTATTTGCTATTATAGTAAAGAGGCAGTGAAAAGAGGGAGAATGAGGTTGAGTCACAGATGCATCAGTATCACTTAGGCGTCCAAATAACGTAGTTGTCCTGGATTGCCTGTGTAGGCAGAGTACGGAGCTATATACATTCCTCACTTAAGGTCTGACTTGTCCTCTGGAGGTGTCTTTGTTGGCTATGGCAGAAAGCTGAGTGATTACTTTTGTAACTCAGATACCTCAAAAACTAAGATGCGACAAAGTTTGTTATCTTCTCTCACATTGCCATTGCATGTGTTGAGATTAAGCTGAGCAGCGCTTACCAGAGATGCAAAGTTAGCACTTTTTTGTGTGTATAGCGGTCACTTGAATAGGATAAAGAAAATAATTGGAGAGGCATTGGCATGAAGAGAGCTAGTCAGCTAAATCCAGTGCAAGAATGTTTGAGCCTGCAATTGGACAATAAATTTTCATCTGACTATTCTGAGACTGTGGCAGTCTCCTGAGGTGTTACAGCTTGATAGGACAGTTAAAAATAGGGTCCTATATGCAAATTCTTAGCGAACTGCAGATCCCATGACTGATAAACAAACAGATCTTGGGTTACCAGAGGTGGATTAACAGTAAGAGCAAACCATACAATGTTGCTTGGATGTAGATTATGTCTAAAGGGTGGGATTTTTCATGAAAACTGGCAGATATCTGGAGATATGATCATTCTTTTTTCAACTTTTTTTTTGCAAACATTTATGCAGAATGATCTTATGTACATCCAAAGGCTTATGGAATATTTTTTTTAAATGGAATTTACAAAATACTGTGCTTCCCTCATTTTTTCTATTTTATTTCTCAAAAAAAAAAAAAAGGCAAAAAAAAAAAGGAGACGGCTATGTTCCTGCACATTTTTTGCAACAGTCTGCAACAAGCAGAAAGGCCAGAATGTACCTATGGAGTATTTTGCCTCTCATGTATTCTGAGGACATAAATTAGGGTTTTGGCAGACTTTTCTTTGTGTGCTGGTACCTCTTGTTCGTTGTAGTTGATGATTAGTTCAGGCAGTTATTTTAAGTGGTGTTTAGTTAGTGCAGCAGAGGAATAAGGTCTTGTTCAAAATATTCTCTGGAGTTTTCTCAGGAAGACATTTGCAGGGCTCTGACTGCATTTGTTTCCAGTAGGACTGAAAGAGTTCATTGACACTGAAATTACTGAATTTATTACAGATATTCCACTTAATACTGAAAATCAGTATATAATATATAAGTCTTTGGAAGATATGAACTATTACTTCTCATTGCTTAACAGATTGCTGTGGATGAATTTATTTGAAGAGCCCATGCCAGAATTGCTGCATTATGAAACCAGTGTAGGAATGAGGATATGGAACTCTGCATCCTTCTTCGCTAGAGCCATACAAAATTATGGTCAGAAATGCTAGTTATAGGTATAATTTCTAAATAAATTAGGTGCGGATTCCAGGGTAAGGCATACTTTGAATGAATCATGGAAGAAAATTAATGCCCTTTTGTGCCGTGTTGCATGAGTCACAAAAGAAAATTAATAATTTTCTTTTTAATTTTAAAAATTAATAAATTTTTGTATCACTTAGGACGCTGGCTAGTTTGGCAGCTTGTAGGGATTGAAGGTTTATTGTGTTAGGTTCCCTTAAAAAGCTGCTTTAGCTTCTTTCTTAGATTGTAAAGATAGACAGTAAATCAAATTGTCTTGCTTTCATTGCTGTATGCAAACTCACTGTATGAGGTGACTAAGTTAAACGCTGTACTTATTTTCTGGAGTTCCCAAGTAATTGTGTGTTGACTTTCTGTGTAATAATGCCGGTTCATAGGGAAATGGTGAAGCAGAGCCCCTTGCTGTATTATCTGTCATCTCTGCTGAAGTACTTGCGTTGTTCTCCATGTAGGCAATGAATAATCTGCTTGCTGCTGACCTTGTTCTTTGGGCAATGCAAACCCCTTGCTAAGGAAAGTGATTATTTTTATATTTTTTAAAGAAGGGCAAGCATTGACCTTCACTGAAGTCCAGCAAAATGTTCTGAGCAGTTGCAGAGGACAGCTACTTCCTCTGTCATTCATGAAGCCTGCAAGAACATTTGAGATGTGACTTTCAAAAGCACTCTCCACTAGCATAGCTCTGCAGGCATTAAAGTCAATGGGAGTTTTATTTCAGTGGGAGCAGTCAAGCCAAAACCGAATGCTCTACTTTATATGTCAAAGTTGCAGGAATGAGTTACAAGAAGTAAAACTGTTTGAAATATCCAGGGTGTCAGAACGAGAGAATGCTTCCACCAGCAAATGATGTACAAAACCCAACAAATATTATGCCAAGAAACAGAATAACAAAATAGTCCTGTTTGCCTTAATATGTCAGTGGTAGCCTGTGTGTGCTAACCTGCTGTAAAGTGCAGCTGAAATTATTAAACAAAACAAACAAAAAAAGAGCAGTGGTAATTACAGA
Organism: Cariama cristata; assembly: GCF_000690535.1. Lineage (NCBI taxonomy): Eukaryota > Metazoa > Chordata > Aves > Cariamiformes > Cariamidae > Cariama > Cariama cristata. The sequence goes on along the minus strand of NW_009636618.1, from coordinate 52,155 downwards.
TGGTCGGTGTAAGTGCCACCAGCATGAAAGGCCACTGGGAGCTGAAATCAGGTGCAAAGGGAGCTTGGTGAGCATTTAATGCCAGAGCTTGGCCATCAGCTCAGAATCTACTATTATTAATATGAGCTGCAGTATTTCTAAGATTTCATTTAAATAAATGGAGCAAACCAAAATGGCATTAATACTGAAAGGCGACACCAGAAGAGAGTGAGTAGCTAGTAAAGAGCAGCGTAGATTGGACATTCAATATGTGGTGGAAATTGCACATCCTTCCTGGAAGGAGCTGTTTGCAGTCCTTTGGTAGTTTTTTCTATCATATTAGTTCTGTCTCTGAATTCGCCTGGGCTCTGTTCTTGTACACTAACCCCAATTGTGCTCCAGGATGTTCCTGCAGTTGTAGCGTAAAGGATGACCTCTTGTATCCAGCACCTTTTTGCATGGGTGGAGTGGAGAGCAGCTCTCCGTGAACCTTCAGCTTGTGCTTCTCCGTGCTGCTTCCTCTCAACGCTCTTCTCTCTTTGGCGCTGCCTAACTCTGACTCTGGCTGTTCATGGGGTTTTCCTTTGTGCTTGATCTAACCATGTGGTAGAACAATACAAATTGAACATGGTTCTGTCAAGCACCATGGAAGGCTGCATACTCCCTGCCGCATGGCATGCTGGGATACTTCTGCTGTTTTCAGAAGCATCAAAAGGTGAGAGATTCCCATTTTCTCACAGGAAAAATGAAAAAGGTGAAGTATTGCTTAACCAGACTCCTGGACACTGCAGAGGGGAGCCCTGGTGATGTTTGTGACAGACTTTCCAGAGGGCTTGCATGCAGAATAACCATTTCTCTGTAAATAATCTGTTTAATTGCTCTTAGAATGAAGAAGTTAGGCATCCTGTTGATTGATATGATTCAAGGGTGATTCCAGCCATACCTACAGAGATGAAAAACCATCTTTGTCTTCTTACTTTATAAATAATGTAAGCTACATCTCTCTGAGCTGGCCAGTGGGTCCTTCTACTTTTGAGGTACACTTTGGATGCCATTTCTGTAACAAGATGCCTGCTACTTAATGTAACTTTGGACCTGATCTGAGCAATCTTAATGCACTGGCATTTCTTTATGAAGTATACTGCAAAAGAACTTCAGAAGAGTTTGCAAAGCATTGTCTTTTATCTCTTGAAATGACATGGGTAACATGACCTGTACAAAAACAGTACTATCCAATAGTTACATGGTACAAAGCTGAGTCAGCATACCCAAACGGGCCACTTTAGCTTTGACAGCTTAGGTAAGATCTTTGACATACTTCTGCCTAACTTCCCCCCTATATATAAAGTAGAGGTAATTACACCTACTCGTAAAGGCCTTTGAGAGCCTCATACAGAAGTTTTCTTACAAGGAAATACTGACTCATCTTGCAGATTTGCTACATATCTGTTGTGGAGCCATCAGAAGAAGGACATCTGAGATTCTTAGGTTTTATGTGTAATTACTGATAAGAATTAATACTAGCAATGTGAAATTATGACAAACAATGTACCTCCTTTTTTTCCCCGAAAACCTGTAAGACTTGTGATCTAGTGGTTACATGAAGAAGTGAGTGTCAGCATTCACGGATTTTTGTCCAAGTTTTAGACCAAGCGATCTCTGTGATCGTGTTGTTGGTGCCAAATTTGAGGCAGCTGCATCCATCTTTTCAAGAATGAATATATTGGGTCAGTATTCAAGCCCCGGTTCAGACAGCTTGATTGTTTCCAGAACAGAAGATCATCCAGCACTCCTTTTAAGTTCTTTGAGCGAAGCTAAGTTTTAAAAAATGAAATCAGGTTTGCTAAACAATGCTTAAAAAGAAGAGTGGGACAAAAAGGTATTTGTCTCTGTTGCTTAATTTCTCAATGTGGGCATTAGAAAGACACCTAAAATTTTTGAGCACTTGGAAATGTGATGTTTCTTTATCTCAAAACTGCTGTTTTGTAGAATGGCATGTGTGTTTGTTTTATGATACCCTGGTATCTGATAGTGGTGTCACATAGGTTGTGAAATGAAAATCTTATCAGAGTAACTAGCAATTCAGATAAAAACACAGTTGTCCTCAGTCAAACACAGACCTTGCTGTTGCCTTGGCAAACTTAAATCTTTTAAATTTTGGAAAATACTAGAAACTCCCAGGTCACATTTTACATTCAGCCAAGCTTCACAGAGTTCTGAGCTACAGTACACACATGTTTTCAGGTATAATAAAATGACCAAATGGCTGGTCTGGAATAGTAAAATGCAGCCAAGTGTGTCTTCTGTGCCTGTCCTGCATCTCTTTTCCATGGCTTTCCACAGGTGATTTTATAATGTGCAAGAAGTACCACATGCATGTGATGGTTAATTGTACTTCCTGAATCCTGTCATGTTCACTCAGAGCCCTGCAGTAGTACACTGATAAAGCCCTGTGTGTAGAAATGGATATACGCACTTAAATAGTTCTGCAAGCAGATGGCTGAATTTCACATTAGTATCCCAGATGGGAATATCTTAATAGACCAGCCACCTGTCCAAGTGATCTCCAGGCTCAGGTCAAACAGTAAATTTTATCTAGTCTTTTGCAGGTGATTCCTTTGTCTCACAGTCTGACGGATGACTGAGTACTTGCTAGGCATGTACCTCCTATTGATTACGTTTGACTTGATGTTTACCTGGGTAAATATTATTCAAACTCATTTAGAAGAAAAAAAAAGGGGTAAAAAAAAAAAAGAGACCACAACAGAAAGAAAAGTGCGAAGGTAACATTTGCTCCCTTCCTCTCCTCCGGTCCTCCTGAGCTGGGAGGGCTTTCCCCTGTTGCAAGTGTGGAGGCAGTGGACTGATGCCCTGGCAAGATCAAGTTCTTATAGATGATGCAGTGTGGAAAGTTGTATGCCATCAAGAGACTGAGAATGCTCAGTCAAAATGTGGTAAATATTCTTTATTTACTTTGCCAGAAAGCTTGAGGTAAAACCAAAAACTTGATTTTCATCTCGTAATATTATATACCCTGTTTTCTCCTTCATAAAGCATTCCACTTACTTTCTCATCCTTCTTTTTTCCCATAAAAAGATGAATCTTGTATCAGTAGACTAAAAATTGTACTTAATTTTTTTTACCCTGTGTAACTTCGTGACGTTTGTGATTATTCTTTCAAAGAAAGCTTTTCCAATGAAAATTAGAAGTGCTTCTTCAAGGGTTAATTTGAGGATTTCCAAGACACTTTCTGATCAATGAAAAATTTTGGCGAGATTTTCAAGGTGTACTGTAATTGTAGTAGTTTTAATAAACTCTGGTCCTGATAAATGTTCATCTTTGGCATTATTTCGAAGGAATCATAAACAACCAAATGTACTGTTTCATAAACCTAAGAAAGAATAGCTGTATGTTCTTGTAATCAAGCCATAATACGCTCATCACTTGACATTTTAGCTGACTACCAAGCCTGGAATTTTTATGACTGGAAATCAGATGGGGTTTTTTGAAAGGATAAGAGTTTAAATGATGGTGGTGTGGGGAAAGGCTTAGACTGTATTTTTATAATACTTTAAAAGCCCAGTGGTCCAAATATTTTAAGTGCTGTACTGTCAAGCTAAAAGACAGTAGCAAAGTCTCACTTTGGATGTATAATTTACAATAAACATGATAACCCGCAGTGTATTTAGCACCACGGAAGTGGTAATGTACAAGGTTGTATGTGATGTTTCTCATAATCTAGTTCAGAATTACAAAACTAAACCAAAGTGTGTCTGTGGAATCAAAATGTTAGATTGCCTGCAGAATTGCTTGCTTTCATTGCATCACCCTGTGGAGGTAATGTGTAACATAAATTAAAGTAATAGTGGGTTTGGGTGACTTCTTTTTTCTTACAGAAAATCGTATGTGGTCATAAAATGAGCAGTGGTGTATTTATCAGTCTGGGAAGGGGAAGAAGGTGATGAATGTCTGTCATCAAGTCTCTAAAAACAAATTTCTGCTCAGGTTTAAGTTTTTATTGATGTTTTCAGGTTCCTAAAAACTGAACTTGCTCAGATCATTCTCAAGAAAGCCTTGCAACTGACTTTTAAAACTCTGGAAAAGTTAAAAAATACATCTTGGTAGTTATGATCGCAGGGCTTTACACAAGGTTCCTGAACAATTCTGGTGCTTCCATTATGAAATATGAAGTGAGTGGGCAAGTATTGCATGGCGGCGTCTTGGCAGCACTTTGCTTACATACACATTTATTAATACTCCTGGTTCCTTGAAGCACAGAGATCAAGTTTCCAACCTGCTGTTATTAAAAGAGAAAAACCAAACTTGGAAAGGACAGATTAGTTCACTGAACCTAATTGGAAAAGCATTTCATTAGAACAGGTCAAAAACCTAGTCAAAGAGGTCTGGCAGTCATGGTCTAATGGTACATTAGGGAGCGCTTCTCACTAAGTATGGTCTACCCGTTCCTTAATTAAAATGAAAATGATTTAAACTGCTATTACTTTCCTTTGCTGTTTGTTTAACATAATTAATAAAAGTATCTAATTGTTGGAAAATTGACAAGGTTCTCTCATAAAAGATTGCTCTCAAAAATAACTAATAGCTGAGGTCTGAAAATGTTGGGCTTTTTAATGACGTCTTTAAAAATCCATTGTCATTTGAATGCACCAAGATAGCTCCTGCTTTCGTGAGATCCCTTTTCCTTGTTACTGGACTGAGTTCCAAATGGGAAAAAGTGACTTTGCTGGAGCTCATTTGAAGAAGACTCCAACAGCTAATTAGGCATACTTCAAAGAATACCTTAACAGGTAATCTTGTTAGGCAAGGAATTAATCTATTAAGGGAAGAGTGAAAAAACAGAGGCTAGTCTTGGGAGTAATTTGAAAAGTTGCTGAAGAAAAATCTTTGGCAAATATTAAGATTGTGTGCAGGAGCTGGGAGCTGACAGGAGGTGGTGTTTGAGAATAAATTCCATATAATCTCTGATTGCAGTTATCAGGAACCGTTTGCTGGAATATATTTTCCTTTTATTGCAGGGTCAGAGGATTACAGAAGTAAATTCACTGGGAAGTGTTTCATGGACCTTGTCTGTCCTGAGAAGTGTCGCTGCGAGGGAACAATTGTAGACTGCTCTAACCAAAAACTCACCCGATTACCCAATCACCTTCCTGAATATACTACTGATCTGTAAGTGCTGGCACTCCAAGATGTGCTCAGTAGGGCATGTTGGTTTTCCTAGTTTTTAAAGCCTGTAAAAGGGACTCAGACCAATTCCAGGCACCTTCTACTTTAATCCCTGTGTGAAAAGGGGGAAGTTAATTTTATTTCAAAGGAGCACCACAACTCTCTTATTTCCTTAGCATTCATGCCAACAGTGGGGATGAGAAAGGAGCCATGGCCCTGTGCGTCAGCTGCCTGTGTGTGTCTTCTTGAAGTGTTGATCTGTTATGCTGCCCAAGCTGGATGGTTCCTTTCCGTTCTACCTTTGAGTCCTTTGTCTTTGCATGTGGTCATTTTTATTTAAGAAATGGATTAACCCTTTTGAGTTAAATCTGTGATCAGGAACGCATTCTGTCTCGGCAGTGCCTGCTACTTGGGTGAAACGGCTGTCACTAAAACTAATGTATTGTTAAGCTTTAAGTGATTTTATGAAATTGATTTGCTTTTAGAGATTCTTCATCATTGTAAACATAATATACTGCTAAAGAGAGTATGAGAAAACATGTTTATTGCTTAATAACTAGAGAATTTGGTTCTTTTGTTATATTAGTAGCCCCTTCAAACACAATTCTCTTTTTGTGTAAGTATTCTACTCATTGTACTTAAGGTATTCTATTTAAACCCCCATAAAATTGTTGATCTGAAGTTAAGATAGAGAGACATCCAGAAACACAGTAAAGTCTCTACATAAAAAAATGGAGCTACATGTAATCAGAGAAAGAATTTTATATCCCAAACCTGCCAAGATAGTGGCCTTTGCATTAATTTTGAAGATCAGCAGACTTTGATGGGAAAGGACCTGAAATCAGATCCCTTCTGTTTACATGGAACACATCTCCAATTGCATGTCTTCTGTAGCACAATGCATGAGGGAGGTTTAGTCACGCAAACAAGGCTGTGTAATGGTCAAGGTTAATAATCCCTGATTTGGTGTATTGGAAGAAGGCATTCTGACACTGTCCTTTGGCATTCGCTCTTAAAGGCATCCTAACCTTTTACTATATATACACTTCTATGTTCCCTTTCCTTCAAAGATAAACTCTTTTCACTCTAGGAGTCTGTGAGAGACGGCAGACAGTGTCTTGCTTAAGAAAGGTCATAGTTCTTTGTGTGGCAGCCCTGTATGTCACAGAGGTATATCTACAGATATCTGTGAAGTATTAAATGTCTCTTTGTTTGTTCCTATCAGGCGTTTGAATGACAATGATATTTCTGTTTTGGAAGCTATTGGACTCTTCAAGAAATTGCCCAACCTCAGAAAAATGTAAGTTTGAGTCACTTGCTTGTTAGAATACATGCTACCTTGGATTATATGGAGGAAGGGATGATTTTTTATTACTGCAGTAGCAGAAATCACTTTTTTAATGTGAATTTAAGGAAACTGAATGAGTTGCCTGTTAGATGGACAGACCTGGTTAAACCACAGTGTCAGACGAAGATCCCTAGGCTGATATTTCAGTATTCTTTAGGCTATATGTCTTAAAGTCTTCGACTCATGAAGACTAGAAAGGGAATTCTGCCCCAGAATTTATTCAGATGTATGCTTATTGTTAGAGATGGCTGCAAAATTTAGCATTTTGGTTTTGTCTTTTGAAGGTATTGTGCAACTCCAGGTAGTGTGATTGTTTCAAATTGCCAAAGGAAAATAATATTACAAGATATATACGATGGCAGCTTTTTCTGATCATTATTGTTTTAGAGAGGAGAATCAATGAGCTAATTTAGAGATTAGTCATTCAAATGTATCTGTATAATTCTGTTAACAGCCTAAGTCCTGGCACTGTACAATATATATGTTTAATAAGACCTGTGTTTTGGAAAGAGGATAATATGGTAGATATATCCTGATAGTCTTCTAAATGGATCTACCAGTTTACTTTCAGTAAGATTTTAGTGCTAAAGTCAAGGTAACTTAGGGAAACCAACCAACCAGGCTTTTTGTTCTGCATTCATTTCACGTGGTTTCTGCCATCTGGAGCTTCCTAGCCATTTGAATGCGTGTAAGATCTCAGGGGCTTTGGATACAACGGTAGTGGATTCTTACACCAGTTTTATTTCTGCAAGAATTTCAGATGCAGCACTGCAGGTTTGGGAGCGGGGGTTGTATTTGTGCCAGTACAGGCCACCAGACTTGGGGAACTAATCATATACATTAGCCTTGTATTTTATGAATGATCCATAAGTTGTAGCTACAGTGTATTTAGAAAAAGTAGTTGACGTTGTTGAAGTGCTCCGTTGTCTATGTAAGTAGATAGTAAATGGGAAAGAAAAATGCATGGTATATAAAAGTACACACAAATTGGAAAGCATCTATCCTCCTCAAACTTACATGATTTATGTTTTGAAAATTGGAGAGGTGTGATAACTGGAATAATTTCTTTCATTTTATTTAAAACCTACCATAGGCAAGTTATGGTGCTGTCCTTCCTGTTCCTGTCAATCATTCAGGTGGGAGGGATGCTTTGACAGGGTTGTGTTGTTATACATAAATGCAACATGAAACAGTTATGAGAGGTTTTTTTAAGAGTTTGCTTCCTGTGAAACAAAAAACCTTTCTGCTCTGTTCTTGGTAAGCTGTGAGAACTGAGGTGTACAGGTGCAGTTCAAATGCTTGGCAAAACCAAGTTGTGCCCTACACCTCATAAAAAGTGTCTCTCGTATCGATCTTTAGTGGCAACCTCCAAGCAGAGGCTCTTGAGGTAATCTTTGTAGTTGAGCTAATTTCTTTTGTTTTACCTGATGTTGTAAAGAAGTATCTCAATTTGAATAAAGGGGTTCTCTGAAAAGGATGTTTTTTCCTGTAAGCAGAGCAACATTTGAACTATAACCTTACTCAGTAGCTTGATCATTAAAAAGCCAGATTAGACATCTGTTTTCTAATTCTCCTAGTTCCATTTTGTGAAGGAACAGGGTCATCAAGAAAAAACAAACAAGCAAACAAACACTATTTTCCTTCTGTGTTGTTATTTGGCCTTTACTAAGTATCCTTCTGCTAATAATAGAGTTCTCCATTGTGCAAGAAGGGACATGTAGGGAAATACCAGTGGATGGGATTGCTGCTGCTGATGATCCTAATGTAGCCTCTGTGTGTGGCAGAAATGTGATGCATGTGCTCTTCATTAAGTCTTACTGCTGCTATTAAATTAAGGAGGAAGAATAATGATAACCCCCATTTTTCAGTGTATGTAAGGGACAAGAAATTTTACTGTTATTTGATTGGCAATATTGACTCTGTCTCATCATATTCCTTGTCTGTTCAAGTGTTAAAGGAAAACAGCAGGTGGAAGAATCTGTCTGGAAATTGCATTGTTTCCTAGGCTTAAGAAAACAGTTCAGAGGTTTGCAGTGGCAGACCATTAGCGTAAAACACCTTTTTTTTTTCCTTTTTTTTCTTTATTTAATCTCTGTAATCCTCTTTATTCTGAATTGAATCTGAATATGTGGAATCTGGATATCTGAATGGGCATTTGAATTGTTGCCCTCTGATTGTCTTCAGTTCAGTTTAAGACTAATGATAGATCCGTGTCAAAAAAATTTGCAAAGAAACTACTTTGAGTACTGCAATTCCACTGTGGCTAGTAAAGCTCCAGCATAATTCCAGAGACAGAGGAATTAGCTCTTCCTTCCTCTTGATGGGTGTTTCATCTTGGTGCCTCCTCATCTTACATTATGCTTAAGTCTAGCTTTGGTTTATCACATAAATAGTCTGAGGTGGTCTGTAAATTGGACCTTAAGGAGGATTCAGATTTTACTTGCACTCTAGGCGTACGCTCCCATTTGTTCTTTTGTCACTCAAACTCCATCAGTTGTCTGTGTCTGTATGTGTGTTGTGGCATATCACAGCGTCTTCGGTTTTCTAATAAGATTCCAAAAGGAAGTAATCATAGATTTATCATTGACATATTAGGATTGCTCCAGTGTCTATATGTGACAATAGGCTTTAATTATATATTCACATAGTAATTTTCAGTTAGACTCTCGTCCCAGTCCCTTGCTAGGTTCCTCATCTCCTGATTCACTGTGGTTTCTATTCTCACCGTGTGTTGCCTCAGCATAAGGCCAGTGTCGTGTCCCTCTTCTCTCTGCCTCTCTCTAGCCACTGACAAAACTCCTGCTCTTCTCGCTCAGGCTCCCTTCCTCGCCCCCATGCACATTTACTCTGCTGCATTGCCTTGAGCTGTTTTTATAGCCTTCACAGACCTCCCTGGGGCCCCCTCTCTATCCAGCCAAGGACATTACTTCTACTCTAGCAGTCCCAGGCAGTATTAAGATACTTGGATAGAGAAATGTGCCCAGTCCCAAACTGGACAGTCTGTAGCTCAGTGTCCTGCACCGTCTTGAGAGACTTTGGAAGATGTCATCTGAAGAAGAATCTGAAGGGAAAAAATCTCTGGAAAATTAGCTCCTAAAGTTCAGATTTTCCAAAAACTATGTCTTGCAGTCTCCATGGATAGTGGCAGGAATCTTAAATCTCTTTGTTAAAGACTAAGAATTCTGCCAAATCCTAACAGATTTTCACAGGGAAGATGTATCCCTTGAATAAAACACCTATGTGGTATTTAGCAATTAACAAATTTGAAATTAGGATTTATTTGAGTGCTTAGGGCTTTTCACAAAAAAGATTATCAGTTTTGAGATATGAGAAAAATGGTAGTTTGGTTACCTTTATTTCCTGCAATAGGTGAACTTCGTTATTTTGTTTTAAAAAAATAAATAAAAAGTATCTACCTCTAAACATGAAAAGGACATCTGACAGTTCATTCTTTTAAATCTTGCCAATGTTATAAAGTAAGCATTAAAAAAAAAGTGTCAGACCACTTTTGTAATAAGTGGTACTGCCAACCCCACCTTTAATATATAATTAGCTTTTGGGGTGTAATTTATCTGTAAATATTCCTCCTAAGCTGAATCTTATTGTATGAGGTGTCAGTCCAGGATTTAATACATTTTAATGCAAAATAAAATTGAATTTTTGATATAGAAATTTAAAGGTCACAGATCCATAATACAAAGTTATGCCACGTTTTATTTAGGAATTAAATTGCTAAGATTACGCTGCTGGTTTTTAAAAGGTTAACATGTCTGCATGTGCCTTTTTTAAAAAAAACATCAACTTCAATAATTAGCTGCAAAATCCCATATATATAATGCTATTTTCATAACTTAAATTTTAATCCATTTTTATATTTGATGCTTTTTACAGTAGAATAAAAAAGTTGATGTAGATTCCTGTAGACAGATCTAACCTGATCCAGACGTAATTTACTGGGTTCTCCAGTGGGTTTTGCAAAATGCCCTGAACTTTGTGTTGCTTTCATTGCGTTCTAACCTTATTACCTCACCTGATCTTGCAAGTGTAAAGGGATGACTTGTCTCTGAAAGCGAAAGTCACGTTACAGTAACTTCCAGGCTCCAAGAACTATGTTGCTAGTATTTTGCAGGGTGATTAGAAAAGAGCAATTTGAATCTGCTTGAAGTGCAGGACAAATACAAGAGTGCGTTTCTGAGCTCCATAAGAGTGGGAGCAGCTCCATAGCTTCGAGTTTTGGGGGTATCCTATCCCTGTGAGATAGAAAGGCTCCAGGACCTCCTGCTCTCTAGCCCTAGGAGCTGGAAGTTTCTGCCTTTCACAGAGGAGCGTGTTGCCAGTGGGAGATCTCACTCAACACAGCAAGATCTTGCATCAGGCAGGGGTGAGAGGCAACACTACCATTCTCAGAGGTAAGAGTTCTTTGCTCACAGCAACTACCACATTCAACATGAAGCAAACACTGGGGACCCCATGACTCCCTGGGACTACCTCAGGTTGTTAATCAGTGAAAAAACCCTACAGTGCTTGGGGACTTCCATGGCAGTGAGAGCCTGGAGGGGTCTTCTGGCTATGGCAGACAGGTTCAAGCTCCAAAACCACCTGGAAGCCTAACTAAGTGTGAGCACAGAGATACACTTGCTTGCTGAAATAGGATGCTGACCCATAGGGAGCGGCTGCAGTTCCCAGATGTCAGCTCCAGAGCCTGCCCACTCCCCGGTGCCTATGGGAAATCAGTGGGACTGGCCCTTCCCACTGAGGTCCTGGAAGCTGTTTCTGCAGAGAAAAAATTGGCAATACACTCACATTCAAAATAAAAAGGTGAACTGCCATACTTCATGCACTGCTGGGGAGAAAGGGGACTGACCTCTTTTCTCAGCGAATAAGAACAATAAAAAATATTTACCTCAAAACCTGAAAGGGACATCGAACAGTTCATTCTGTTAAATCTTGCCGAAGTTACAAAGTGAACACAAAATATGGTCTTATAATAGGAAGTGTCAAGCAGTCTTGGCAAGAGCTGGTACTGCCAACCCAACCTCTAGTATGTAATTGCCTTTGAAGGCTTAATTTGTCTGTAAATATTTCTCCTACATTGAATCGTATGGAGTGTTAGCCCAGGATTTAACAAATTTTACATGCAAAATAAAATTGAATCATGATAGAGTTTGCAGACTAGAAGTCAGTTTCAAAAACATAATCTCAAGTTTCTTGGGGAGGTAAAAGTAGTTTGTGTCCTCAGAAACAGCTGTTACCTGCTGTTCTTTCCCCTAAGCATAAGTTTTGCCATGGCAGTTGAAGCTGCAGTCATCTGTCACTTGTTATACAGAAATTGACTTTATTTTCTGGAATTTATATTGTAGACAGTGTTGTGGTACACAACATTTGGGTTCATCATGTGCCCCTTTTTTTCCAGTGAGGCCATCAGTCTGCTCTGCCGAATGAATGTAGGAGTGTCACTGGGTGTACTTCGGTCTGTAGTATTTAAAACTTTCGGTGCGATCCTACTTCTGAGAACAACTCACTGTAAAAACCAGCCAGACTGTTGGTAAAACCTGTAAAACCTTCTCAGCATCCTCCAGAGGAATGCAACAGCATTGGGATTTTCCTGCTAACATGTACTTAAAAATTCCAAACACGTCCCCAACAGACAGAAGTATTCTAAGGAAACCCTCACTCGGAACAGGCTTTTTGTATGATAAAACTACAAGGTTCAAGGTGAGACCAAGCAGAGCCTTTGCAGTTGGACTGCGCTTTGGTGGTGGTTCTTGTGGGAAGTGTGTCGGTAACGCAGTGACAAATAGCATGCTGGAATGTTAAAACCGACCCAGCAGGTACAGCAGGGTGAATGGTTCTGTTAAGTCTGAATAGAATCCAGCTTGTTCTGTGTTGAAGTTATAAGCTCAACAGAAATAATATTAGTATAAACTTTAGCCATAAAGAAAATAAAATCTGACTGAAAAGTGAGCTGTGTGAACAATGTCACCTTGATAGCTTCTCAGATCTGTTCATTTCCTATTCACAGCCCCACATAAAGTGGGGCTTTCCGAAAATTTCTTTTGACCTCTTGCTGAAAATAAGTCTGGAAATAGGATTATACGTTACCACCAGGGTAAATCAGGGAGTCCTTAGGGGAACAATAACCTTCCTTGAGTGACCAGGTTTGACCATAGGTTCCCATTTGGGTCCTGCCAGAGGGCGTAGGTATCTTGGGAAATACTCAAGACTCATTTTCTTTTCTACTGTCTTCCAGTATTTCAAGAAGAATTCATTTAGAAGCTTAGCATTGCAAGAGGATGGGGCTTTTCTGTAATGGGAGTTTGCTGTAAAGTCTGTCAGAAGATTTTTTTTTTTTTTTAAATTAAAAAATAATAAATTCCTTGTCAAGTGCTATGATCATATATGAAAGATTCTTTTAGTGCTTGGAAGGATGGAGTAGAGTTCTCTGAGTTCTGAGCAGGCAAAAGTTTCACTGCTTTCATTTTTCAAGATTTGTATCAGCTGATTATTTTTGATGATAATTCTAGACTAAAAAGTATGTAATTTTTCATGTTTATTATTCTAGTAGGTCAAACTTTAAGGAGGATACATTTATTTATTTTTTTTTTTAAGTGAATGAGTGCTGTCATCTGCCATTTTTTTGGTTGCAGTCTGGTTATGGGAAGCTTTAATTCAGGAAGACAAATAAGGAAATCCAGGTTGGCAGAACATCTGCTTTGACAGTACTCCAAGCAGGATTGTGAGGCAGTGTCGTCTTTACCTATTTATTATTGTAAAGCTTGTCTTTTCTCTGCCTTGCAACTTTGATTTCACCATAGCATCTAATCTTGGATTTTCAAATCTTTTGCATGGGAAAGTTATGTACAATTGGCTTCTTCTGAAACTGCTAGCATGTTTTTGGATAATTTTGTGTTGTTGAAATGATCAGGTGTTATTAACTCAAATGAGTGACATTCCCTATCTACAGAAGTTCTTTGGCAGCAATTAAAATTCAGATGATTTTGATTGTATAAAGGTACAATTCCTTTGCAAATTATGGCCAGCCTTTTTCTCCAATATTTGCTCTTTTTTGCCTTGATTGTCTAATCATCCATTAAAATTACACCTATGTTTTAATATATGTGACTAAATACCTTTTAGATGGTAAAAACTAATAAAACTTTGTAGCTACAAGTAAAGGTCAATTTGCAATCTGTGAATTGAAAGTCAAAGTCTTTGCGTATTATAGTAACTTGCCCTCCCTTCCCACCACAAACATTTACTTATTTTTTCATTTATTTTTGTGCAAATATGTGTCATGGCATGATCTTTACCAGGAAAGGGATCATTGGGAGCATTTATTTATGCCAGCATTCAAAAGAGATGCTGAGCTCTAAACATTGCCACTAGAGAAATAGCTGAGCCCCAAAATTAAATGCACATGTCAGAATATCCTTCCTTGACTTGCTTTGACACTGAACATAAACCCCTCCTGTGAGTGTTAGCACAAAGTACTAAACTTCTGGAAAGCAAAATCTACATGTAAGTATTTCTGTATGTTTTTATGTTATTTTTGGCTGATTGCTGGCATACTCCTATTCTTTCTGATCACAGAATGCACAAGAGGTGATGGGCCACATGCTGTCGGGCCCATTATCTGACAGTTGTTCAGCAGACATAAACCAGCGTACTCAAGTTTCCCACATGAAACATATATCCAAGACTCAACTTTTTTTTTTTATTAAGTGATGACTTCTGCAAAGAGCAAGACCTGCATTATTTCTATCAGAGGCCAAGCTGTCCTGTTGCCATGTCTTCTGTCAACTTTTATCCCAACAAGATTGCCTGTTCTTCTGAGCAGGGTAGCCCAGGTGTTAATCTGATAGCTTGTCATTTGTTTTATATCACCTGGAATTGGATTTTGCAACTATTACTCATGCTGCGTGTGTACTGGGATCATTTCTAGAGTAAAGTGCTATTCGGTATGAGTAATAGTGCTGGAATTTGGCATCTTCTTGGGAGAAAGAGCATGTCTTTTCCTTTCTCTTTTTTGTTGTAGAGAGTAAAACAGAGAATGGTGTTTCCTGTAATAAACCTAAGCAAATAGGATTATTCATCATAATCTATATGAGGAGTCATAGGAGATGCTTGAAGGACTGAGGCCCAAGATTTTAATGTACTTAAGGCCTTTTATATAAATGTTTTAAATAATTAAATGCCATTTATTTTTATGCATCTCTAATGACATTTTATCATTCAGAAGTTTTCTGTTCACTGGGTTTTTCACAAATATGAAATATTCAAAAGATTAATTTTGCATTTCATCAGAACTTCATTTGACTTTGTAGATTGATGTTTTCCAATGTTGATCTATAAGCAAACATCTTGAGACTGTATAGGCAGATTAAATATTTAGAAAATAGTGCTGTATATTGCGGTAGCTGTGCATTGAGAGTTAAATGATACTCATTTCATTTTGAGTGGGGTGTTAAATTTAAGTGCCTGGGAGTTCATGAGGGCACATATTAAACTTTGTATCATACATGCAGTCACACAGTTTTGTATTATATTACTCCAGTGTTAAGTTTAAAAAGAGTAAAGGTCCTGGTATGCTCAATAAAAGTGGCCCATATTTCAATGTGTGGTACATATTTCAATGGTAGTAACATTAACTGATTCTTGCCAGATGAGCACCCAGTCCCAAGCATGGTCCATAACTTCATGGACATAAATCAGATGTTAGCAACTCCCACTTATTTCATCCCTGAGACCCTTATAAGCAAGAATGACATGAGGTGTAACAGCTGGTAATTCCATTAATTTACATACTCTTGATATATCTGATATAATTGTGGTTTTGATGAGTGAGGGGGAGCTGTTTTTAAGTACAGTAGGTATACTTTTGAACTTCCATATGCTCTCCTTGCTGAATGAATGTCTCTCTAGATAACCACTGAAAAGCACATATTCTTCCTGTCTTTCTCCTTCCAGTGTGATGATGTGTTTGGAATAAAACACTAATAATTTTCTTATTGTGACTGGTTGTGTCCTTCCAGAAATCTAAGCAACAATAAGATCAAGGAGATCCGAGAAGGCACATTTGACGGAGCTTCAGGAGTGCAGGAACTGATTCTGACAGAGAATCAGCTGGAATCAGTGCATGGACGAATGTTTAGAGGCCTCACAGGGCTAAAGACACTGTAAGTGCAAAGACCTGTCTTTCTCTGTTCCTCTGTAAGTTGAGTGGGAGTGCTAAAGTTCAGCAATGCCTGCTAAAATACCTGTTACTAGACAACAAACTCTAAGGCAGGGTCTTGTATCACTGTCGTGAAGTCTTCAATATATTTCTGGTAGGTTTGAGAGTTATCTGCTATTTCTGTGAAAAAATAGATTTTCAAGAATTTCAGAAGTAACATGATGGTGAACCTGTCATGGGTCAAGTTTGGGCACTTTTAATAATTCAATACTTTTGTTATTTCCTGTGGAAACAAGGCACGTAGTAACAAGTTTGATATCTATTAGTCCATCCTCCCACTCCCCCTTCACCCAAATTGGAATTACTGGTCTGCTTAAACCAAACCTCAGAGTGGGCTAGGAGCTTAAAAGATTTTTAATATCCTACAAACTATATGAAATCAGCAGATAGGGAGAGAAGAAAGACAAGTTATCGCTGCCACCAAAACAGGTATAGCTAAGCAACTTTAAGGTGGACATCACCAAACTGTTACAGGTCCTGCTGACAGAAGGTAGCTGGCCACTCACTCTGTACCAGGTATAGTAGCCCGTGAGCATAGGCATGGCTTTGGACTAGCCACAACATGCTCGTTCTTGCCCACACCAAGTACCATAAAAATCATGTGTGGGTGTACTATTAATGTGGTTGTGGTTCAGGAGAGTGTGAAGGAGACATAGAGCCCAAGTACATAGGAAGTCAGTTTGGTATTACTTTTGTGCTTAGACAACCTTTTTAATTTATTTCTGAGAAATAACACTTAGCCATACACTCATAGTACCTAACACTAATTTATTTTCATGTTAAAAGTTACATTGGAAGAAGGATCACAGACGAGATTTCAAGATGGTGTCTAATCCACCCCATCCACCACCCTGAGAAGCAGTCAGGGACTAGGCTGCTGGTGACAGTGAAGACTCATGCCAGGCAATATGTATGATCTATATGTGAAAAATATCTCTCTTGCACAGTCTTTCCTGCTGTAGAAGGGAACTCACTTGACTGGGTGGATGCTGTCAGTAAATAGACTCTATGAATCAAAATGCAATTTAAAATCTACAATTTGTTCATTAGCAGCAAATACGGTGCAAAGTATCATGGCACAACTACTTCAGTCCTCAAGTATTAAAAGAAATCCAAGTTTCACTTCAAGGACTTTGGTCTGTAATGACAAATAGGGAACTTTTCATTTGCTGTTCCTTTAACATTTTTTTTCTGTGGTTACAGCCATCTGTTCTTTAATTTAATGTATGCACTTTACTAAGGGATTTGAAAATACTGTCCATAGATACTAAATTAATTTTTATACTATAAAGCAGCCTGTGGCAGTGCTCCTAAGGAAAATTCAGCATTTTTTAATAAAAAGATGCTTAACATTCAAGCTATCCTGCTGACCTGAACTGCGTTTCCCCCTAGCTGATAAAGCAGTCTAAATATACACAGCATGATATGAGGATCTGTAAGTCTAAGTTTTCCTTCAGGAAGGGCACACAGTGCATGGTGAACCATGATACGAAACCAAAGGTTTTGGCTTGAGGGATGTGTATTTCTATCCATTAATTAACTTTCTTTGAGCATTAAAATTGTGATCTTTTACAAAAAGGCCGTGTTGCACAGGGTCATGGTCCAATTTTTAAAAGACTGTGTGTTTCTTGAAAAGTAATAAATTGCTGTGCAAGATATATTGGTATCCAAATTTGATCATCCCATCTTGCAGTACTGCTGCCTGGCACTTTACATACAGAATTGAGAAAATGTTTCCTACTGCTAATAAGCCAGTAAGGGTCTTACTTCTCTTATTTACTACCCAATTCATTTTAGAGCTTGTGGTCTTGACCTGGCTTTCAGGCAGCTTAGTATTCCCTGTGTAAGGTGTGTGTGTCTCTGTGCCCTGTGACTCTCTTTTGACACAGTTTCAACCCAACTGCAATACCAAAACTATTGAGACCATAGTGCCTGTGATGGTAACTGTACATAGAGAACAGTAATGCAAAAGCAATGTAATGTTCAGGTCTGAAAGTGTTTGTTATTACGCTGTGAATTTCTTCCCAGCCATATCTAATCTCCCTTTGGTGTTTTTCAAGTATCTATTGATGTAGCATCTAAACACCCAACTGGCAGATACCAGTCTGAGATTTAGATCCAGACCTCTAAGGGAGTCTCAATTTTCATTGTTCGCTGCATGAATTTGATACCAGCAAATTAACCCTCCTCAATTTGGAGGATCAATTCACTGGGACAGAAACATAAGCTGCATATATTTTGTGGATTTTTGGTAGTGTGCTTTAATTACTGAATAATTTTTCACGTAAGTAGGAATATCACAACGGTGTAGTGGTGTTTACAGACGCAGATGTTGGTCGGCATGCAGTGTAACAAACACACATGAACCTTTTTTGCTATGGAGTGAAACAAGATACTACAGTCTTTCAGATTAATTGGGCTTTATTGTTGAGTTCATTGTTACCATAACAACTCAGGGAGATGTATCTTCCAAAACATAGCACTGATTCAGCTGGTACAAGCACTGAGCAAAGGCCATTTTATAGGGTGGTTACTACTTTCTGTCTTGTCAATTAATTATTGTAACGACATTTCAGAGTTTGCGTTAAGTCTGGAAATCTTCCCTAAGTTATCCCTTGATTTCTGCTGAGGATGCTGTTTCCTGCTGTGCTTTTGCAGTGTGGATTACAAAAAACCATCCATGACAGGAGTAGAAGTAATGCAGCTAGTATTGTTATTGTCACACATTTCTGGCAGTCTTTCTCAGTTGATCTCTGAAATACATCTTCACTTACTCTCAGATATTTACTAAATTAAGGCTTTAGTTTTTATTTCAAGTTTGCTACTGGTTATAATGTTAATTGCATACTACTTTCAGATGTGGAGCTACTGTCAGCCTCTTATGTTGTGTGAAAGAAATGCGTTTTAGATTCAGAAGACAATGTTTACATGAACCTAGCCCTCCTGTAGCTATGTTGTACTTCAGCAATCAATAAAAATAGAGTCCAGTGCTTGCCAAAGCATCTGTTGATGCCCTAGATAAAGAATGTCCTATCCCAAAATTATACCCACTTCCAGTAGTTCCTAATTCCCTGTTTTAATCCTTGCAGGATGCTGAGGAGCAACTCTATCAGCTGTATAAACAACGACACCTTTGCTGGACTGAGCTCAGTGAGGCTTCTTTCTCTGTATGACAATCACATCAGCACTATCACCCCTGGAGCCTTCAGCACATTAGTCTCTTTGTCTACAATGTAAGTTGTCTTTTTATGGTACAAACATGTCATGATGCTATTATTCTGTGTTTTCCTTTTAAGAAGACAAGGTTTGACTTTCTGAATCAAACTACTTATTGTTCATATATGGAAAACCTCATTTAGG
>NW_009636618.1:12041-33021 GCF_000690535.1 Cariama cristata | reverse complement strand
AAAGAAAAACCTGTCCTACTGAAGTTGCAGGTTTGGAGGATTCACGGTGTGATTTAGAAAAATATTTGAAGTGCTTCAGCTGGAATGGCTGAATAAACTTTGAGGCTGCTAGCCTCAGGCAGGATGACTGTATGTTTTACCATGCCTTAGCCTAGTGCACTGCACAGTAGAAGTTCATGTAAAACAGTCTCTGCAGATCCAGAAGTGCATAGCTTATCATACGCTTTAGCTCCCTGAAGCTGCTTTAGTTTCAGTAAAGTCTAATTTTGTAAGAACAGCTTTCTTGGATTTCAGTTAAATTAGTTAAATATCAGAAGAAATCTACTAGCTAATGCTAGTAGATTTTTCAGAAGAGCCTAAGAGGACAAGATGCTCAAGTCCTACTGAATGTGAATTTGAAAAATCTCAACTGAAGCTGTTCTGATAATTCTCTTCTATTTCTCAATCCTTCTTTGAAGTATTTCCCATGCTTCTTAAATATGTTTACATGCTTTTTGTAGTGTGTCCATTTCAATAAATTACGGACTGATAAATATGGAAAGAAAGTTTGCTCTTTGTTTCCAGCTGTGAATGGGGACTCTGTTGCTGTTAATGGAAGTTGTCTGCTTAATTCACTTCACACTGCCCTGAAAATACATCCTAATTGTCCAGTCAAAATAAACTATTGGTGCTATTGCATTTCATATTTTTAAAGCATTCTACATCATGCTTGGGAGAAGAAGGAAGTGTTGAATCTCAGCTGTTTTGTTGCTCACACTTTCATTTTGTTGTTGTAACTTTTCACCAGCAAATCAGTTATCATTTTGACATTAGCTCCATGCAGCATAAAGAACTCATACTTTTCTTCCATTTACTTTCTGTAGTCCCAAAAGTCTCTTTCAAATTGATGGACAAAGAGAGAAATGCAACCAGATTACTTTTATTGACTGTTTTCAAGTCACTGGTCAAAGCGAGTGGTACTTGCTGAAAGCTTGTTCTCGCTGTGCTACAAGCAATGCCTGCCTGCTTCTCATGCAGTTGTCTCGGTGCTTCCTTCTGTAGATCCCTTAATAGCTGTGACTCTCTGAATCAGTCTATAAAGTCCCTACCTTGTTTGCATAGAAGCGTCTTTGCCATGTTTTGTTAGAAGGTAGCCTGTTTTCTTCTTTTTCCGGCAGTGGATAAAGATTATTACAATTTCTAGCAACAGCAATTAAAGCTAATTAGAATGCATTGCTTTGGCACTGACTTATAATCATGTTGGTCATGGCAGGTTCCTAGCTGTGTCTTGATGAAGAAGTTTGTTCTTTGACACATTTTTCACTCTGTGCTTGATCTACAGACAGGAGAAGATGTGCTTTTGACTTCTTTAGATGATGGTTTAAGTCCATAGTGATATTTCACATATAAATGCAAAATTCAGATGTGCTCATTTCCTAGCAGTACTCCATTGTAGGTGGATATATTAGATGACAACACCACTGAAGATAGTATGACTGCTTTTCCTGTTCAACCCACACTTTGTGAGTTAATCGGGTATTGTAGTAACTTTTTCTTGCACCTATTAATGTAAGCCAGAAATTCGTACAAAGTTTAACATTTCCATTTTTATCTTGGCATATTTACAGCACTAACAAATATTGCGCCTTTTGTTATTACTCTTTGTGAGTCAGCCTCATTGATATTATCAAAACACGGACAGCTCTGAAAATAATGCCTTGATTGGTGGTTTTCATAAGAGGAAGAACATCTATTTTCTAAGTTATTGGTTAAAAAAAAACCAGGCAGTTTTTTATTTGCTACTAGTTAAAATAGGTACTGTAGCATCCTAATTTGAAGTGTGCTTGCACTACTGCATACAGAGAGTGCAGTCATGTCTTTCAGTCCTTACACAGTCAAGTGGGCATATTTGCAAGCAGAACTGGTTTTCCATTAATTATTATTAAAATAGCTGCATGGAGCTAATGCCAGAATGATAACTTGTTCTTCAGAATGACATGCAACTATTCTAGCATAAACTTAACCTCAATTCTAGGACATATTTTCGACCTAATTTCAACAATATCCAGATGCATTTCAGGATGTTTTTCTAACAGGTCACTAGAATCCATTTAAATAGTTAATATTCTATGGCTTCTTTGCAATTTTTAAGAGACAATTGTAGTAGGATATGCATATTTCATTCCGCAAGACTTCTGTTCCCCCTTGATTTTAAAAATATGTCTATGTCCCTGAGTAAACACTTCTGAATTTAATGTTAGTATGACATCTTTGCTAAAAGCTTGATTGCTTTCTTTCTGTTTGAGTGGTTAAATTACTATCTTACGTGTAGGAACTGTGATTACTAATTATGAATTTTTATAACAATTTGTCTGCCCAACAATACTGTTTGTGATTTGAGACTTCCACTTCAATAGCCAGATTCCAAAAGAAAGCTTTTGCAAATAATTGGCCTTTCCAAACTTTCAGTTGTTTTTCAAGTGAAGTAGGGAATCTCTTGTCCCATGTGATACTTTACAGAAAGCCTTGATCTTACTTTTTTTCCAAAAGTTGCATCACAGTCTTGCCATGGAAGGAGCATGTATGTAGGGACATGTATGAACTTCATACTACATTAAAGCAAAAGATCACTGCACTGCAGTTGGATAAAGGACAAAATTTAGGTGTTGCTAAAGTGGCAGAAGGACGTGTGTAATGCATGACAAGATAAATTTGTCCTTTTTTACCTGGAGTTATTTGAATTTCAGGACAGTAGCTTTGTTTCTCTATTTATTAATTTCATATGTAACAACTTCTTTCTTAGTTCCTAACTGAAGCGTAATTCAAATTCTAATCCAATAAATTTTTAATTCTAATAATAATAATAATATAATAATTTTCAATTATAATAATCCGATAAATTTTTGGTCATATGTTAAACTGTGTTTGCCAAGAGGAAAATGAGTGTTTGTGGATAGTTACTGCTGCTCAGGTAGTGAGTAGTAACACCTTAAGTCAAAGCAATCTCTCCTCTGTAGAAAGGGATAATTACTATTTTGATGGGAGCATTTTGTAGACTGAACATTTGAATGTTTCTGAAACTTTTTGATAAGTTGCAGTAAGATGCTCTCTAGATGTGCAAAATGTTCTTTACATTCAGAGCTGCTCGTTTTCCAGAAACCTGACTATATACACCTGCTGTTTGTCTCCAATTGCGGATTATCTCATTCTAAGGATTTGTGTCACGGAAGTTGCTCTGTGAATATGATCTCACTCTTTTCCATCAGTGGAACAAATGGCCTTTGAAGCATTGGTTCACTTAGCGTTGGAGGTTTAAACATTTGGTTTAAACACTCTGTTCATGCCAAACTATGTCAGTATGGAAAATATACAAGGCATCCTGCATGTGGTCCCATTATGGATTAAAGAAAATGGAAAACAATTCAGAAGGAAAGTAACTGGAATTAGAGTAATGCTTTCAGTGCTTTTCTGCACATTCTGTCTGAAGGTTCCTATGTAACCTGTCTGTTTTCTCACCTTTATACAGCAAGTTAGCCTTGTCTTTGAATCCTAGTCAGCATGAAGTAGGTTGAGTATTTTTATTATTGAACATTATGGTGGGTTTTCTCCTCCCCCGAGTTCTCCCTCTACACAATGTACAATAGTCTGTGCTAGGTCCACATGTAATTACACACCCAGAGCTCCAGGCTACTGTGGTGATTGAAATATGCTTTTCTACAATGCAGAGAGCAGCTGTAAATCATATTGTGGGTATGGGATGTTGGCCTAGAACCTTTATAATTTAGGAATTGGTTTGGGTTTGTTTTCTTCCTGCCACACCTCAACTGTGCCATATGTTTTTGTCTTCAGCACTGTTGTTTTCTGAAGGAATTACTTGGCTGAAAACCTAATGTGATTTTTGACTACATGTTTAGGTTTGTAAAAGTATGTTGCAAGTGAAAACTTACAAGGTCTTCACCTGCTACACCTGCATTTGAAGTACCTGTTTCTTTAAGGCCTTAAAATTTTATATCTTTAAGGTATGCTGTGCTTTGGAGAAATTTCATTATCATCTTTTTTTCTGTACTACCAAAATGATAACTCTTGGACACATTCACATATGATGTGAGAAATCCGCCAGTGTTTAGTTTAGATACTTCATTTTCCATACATGGGGCTCTGACAGCTCATTTTTCTTTGATGAGGCAACCTCAGAGGCTATTGATTCTCCCTATCTTTGTACGTAAGATAGCTGCCTTTTTTTTTTTTTTTTTTTTACTAGGGCTGTCAGCCTCTTTTCTTCATCTGAAGTTTAGTCATAAAAAAAGTTCACACAGAAATTATGGATAGATGTTTCAGTAGAGGACTCCAGAAAAAGGTTTTTTTCCAAGATTCTCAGCACTACTTCTAGTTAGATTAGAAAGATGTTTGCTTAAAATAACTGTCACCTTACACTCCTTTCATTCAAAGGATTACAACCTATTAAGAAATAGAAATGAATATCTTTTCTATACTGACTATCTATGTTACAGGTGCTCCCCTGAGAAATTGCCATACACCTGTGTTTTCATGGCTTGACAACAGGATGGATAGGACTTTCCTTGTTGAAACGCTGCTAACCAAAGCTATGTTAAGAATCCATCCCTCTCATGGAGGCTGTCAAATGGTTGCTTTGGGTACTGCACACCACAGTACCGCAAGCTGTTGCAAGATTTGGTGCAGACCTCACAAAGTTCACAAGGCAGTAGAGCAGATGCTTTTCACTACAGTTATACTGACCTTAGAAAGCTTCGTAAGAAGTGGCTCAAGCTGACAGTGCTGCTTTATAGTTGTATATATGTACATACAGAGTACTATCCTTACTATTTCAGTAGGAAATCCAAGTTCAGGTTGCCAGTGGCTCCCACCTGGCACTGGTTTGTATGGGCTGTAACTCAGGCAAGCGGAAAGCATGAGTGTACTGGGGCAGAAAGAGATGGCAGGAAAGAGCTTGGTCTTGGAACCCATCATCTTTCTGTAGCTGTTTCAGTATTTCTGTATGTTCATGTTTGATGCAATTATATCTTGTTCTATTTCAGTAATTTGCTGGCTAACTCCTTTAATTGTAACTGCCATTTGGCCTGGCTGGGAAAATGGTTGAGGAAGAAGAGAATTGTCAGTGGAAATCCACGCTGCCTGAAACCCTTTTTCTTAAAGGATATTCCGATCCAAGATGTAGATGTCCAGGACTTCACCTGCGATGGTAAGAAAATCCAATTTGATTTGGCATTTATGATAATGTTGGCACCTCTGTGAGGACCTCCCTTCCTATCAAGCAATAGTGCATGGTAAACATTTCAGTTGAGTGATGAGGAAGACAGCCATCTAGGGCTGAGGATCATTGTTCACTATCAGGAGGTGGGTTTTTTTTCTTGATTTCCAGTTTCTGAATTTCTACTATCCACACCTAAATATAAGAATGAGTTTATTATAGACAAATGCTCTGTTTTGTGTAATCCTAATATAATCCTGGCCCTTCCTCCCACTTCCTTATTCATTCACTTAGTTAACACTCTGAAGCCAGTGAGAACACTGCTTGCTTGGAGAGTCTTTTAGTTTTGGGTACCATTCAGTTTCACCAATAACAGGTATGAATACAGGGAAATAAAATAACTTAGATATTATTTGAAATGACTCAGTGATGCTTAATGCTTTGCCAGGTCCATACAGGTTTAAAAAAAAAAAAAAAGGAAAAAAAAACCCAAACCAAACAAAAAAATCCTGACATTTCTTTCATTGTCCTGGTAGTTCTTTGTTTTCTGATCAAGCAGATTTTAAAGAAAATAGTAAGGAGAAAAATTGACTGATGAATGCACTGCTAACTTGACTCGTAGGCTGTGATTGCCTGTTAAGACCAGATATGCTGGAGCTTCACTTAGTCATGGCTCTAAAGAGACCATAAGTGTGATAGAAGTTTCCTGCTTATAAATTAATTCCTGTCCTAGTCAAGCAACCTGGCAACAGGCCCAGGTGCTTGGGCTCAGAGCTCAAGGGACCCAAGTTTAGTCATTAAAGAATGATAAAATCCTGATCCACAAAATGACATTCCACACTTGGGAGCTTTCTCTGTCATACAGTCACTCAGACAACCGTGGTGAACGGAAGGTAAATGGTGGCAGGGTGTAAAACACAGAACGTAGGGAAAATTGAATATGCTGAAGAACCATGCTCTTTCTGCAGGTTCATGAAAGACTTTGAATTTTGTTTCTGGTCATTAAGTTCATTAAGCTCAGCTGGGGAGAAAAAGAAAAGAAACTCTTCCCTGTTCTTCTGTAGGCTGGTCATGCTTTTCCATCCCTCTGAACACAAATGATTCCCTACCCATACATTTATGAGTAATTTTGTTATCTTGTATCAGGACTTCTAGTCTTATTCTTTAATCTCTATGCTCATGGGTACTGCCAGCAGAGAGAAGAAAGAAACAGATCTGTCTCAATTAGTCCTTGTATCAGTTTATAAAAAACAAAATAAGGCAGCACATAATGACAGCTGGCTGTGTGCTCTTCAATTGCAGCACTGTGTCTCTGTGACAGTCAACTCAGGCTGCTTGTACTCACAAACAGTTGTGTGGTTCCTCTCACTGTCATCTAGAGAATGTACCACTAAGTGTTTGCTCTCATATATGTCCTGATACTGTAGCATGCATTTGCCTTATGTTTTGCAAAGCCTGTTGCTTTTGGGGAAAATCCATGCTTTAATGTTCTTAACTTCAGAGAGTTGGTTTCTTCTCCAGAAACCCTATTGTTTTTCTATGACGAGACTTAATCTGCTGTTTATGGCCCATTGGAACCATTTTTGGAGAAAGTAGATATTTTTATGTGTGCACAGATGGATCGCCAGCAGTTGGAAGTATGCTGCACAGTTTGTTGTTTGCCTGGTTATCCTTGTCAAAAACAATGAGATTTTACAATTCAGATGATAAATGAAGTGCCAGGCTGACTTTAAAAGGTAAAAAATTAATATCTGAAAACTGAATTTTACAAAAATCTTCCTAAAGCAGAGTAGATAGTGAATATCATCTGTGTAGATGAATTTAAGGGCAATGTTCTGGTCAAGTTCTCCATTTCAGCTAGTACGGTTGGGGGGGGAGGGGGGGGATTTGGGATTCACATAACTGATTTTCCTGTAATTTGCAAAATTACAGAGAAGTAGATACTCTTTAGAAAAAAATATTTATTTAAAAATACTGCTATTTGATTTTTGAACTGTTGTTCATGTTACCTAAAGAACCTATATGAAGGCAGGATCTACTTTAAAATATTGTGATGGTTGCCATGGATTCAGAGATGTCCCTCCTTGGTCCTTGTAAGCAGTTATCTTCAAAGTGCATGACTTCAGGTTGTAAAGCTGACTTCCTAATACTCCGTTTCTCTTTTTCTGCAGGTAATGATGAAAGCAGCTGCTTGCTTTCACCTCCTTGTCCTTCCCAGTGTACCTGTGTGGACTCAGTGGTACGTTGCAGCAACAAAGGGCTGCGGATATTGCCCAAAGGAATTCCCAAAGACGTGACTGAGCTGTAAGTTACCTTTTACCTAGCTCCTTTCATGAGAAGTTCATGAAATTATATCATAGTGAGGCTTTATAGGGCCTTGGGAGTTTTGTCTTTGACTTTAGGGACTGGTGTTTTGTGCTTTGGTGCTTTCCATTTGTTTTGACTGTTATTTTTATAGTTATTTGTCCCTTGACTGAATACATTGCTCTGTAATGGGAATAGAGTTTATCTCTTCTTGTACCCATTAATTCTTTTTTTTTATGCATATATTAGTATCAAATAATCCTGTAGTGCTTCTGAGAAGCCTAAGCTCACAACAGGCAGTTTGAAAGGATGATGAAAATATGTTCCTGACTTACGCAGCTGTGAGCTAACTATTCTCTGAGGACATTAAGAAAAGAGAAAAAGAAAGCCAGTGGTGGAAACAAACAATTGATTCTTTTCTACAAACCTCATGAAATGGCTAAAATAACAGATAATTAGATTAAATTGCAAAGCAAATTCATCCTAGTTGAGAACTATCTTTCTAGTCATCTTTTCATCTACCCCTTGCTATGACTTTATACTGGATTTTGGTTCTTTCAATGGAAAGAAAATACATTGGTGGAACTACTTGGCTTAAACAGCTGGCAATAGAAATACTGAGCTTTTCCCCTTTGCGTCCTTATTCAAATCTATCCCAGGTGAGTCATTACGGAAACTTGTTACATTCTCATCAGCATGTCTGTGTGAAAGTAATTGGTTGAGTTAGTTGGTATGTTCAGTTAATTTTGTAATGAATTAAAATCTGATTCTGCTCTTCTTTAGTATCTAGTATTATTTTTATTATTTAGTAACAAGGCAGCTGATAAATGAGATACGTATCTTTTTATTCCCTTCACAGTGGGAGAATGGGGGCACTGTTTTTACCAGTGTTGTAGTCAAATACAGGAGTTTGTTGTTGAATGAGGAGTGTACTGAAAGTGTATGTGGCAACTCAAAATAACATGGAAATTTTGTGTTAATGGGTACATCCTCGGAACACTGTTAACCAGGACATGGTTAATACTGGTTTGAATTAAAAGCCAAGTCCTGGCCTGTATTCCCTTATATATTGCTGTCAGTGAAAAAAAGTCTGCAAGGTTTCTGCTTTATTCTTGTTCAGGTTTCATTGCATTCAAGTATGACTTGCCAATAGTAAGATATCACAGATGTTACTTTGATTTCCACTGGCACACTGAGAAATTTTTATGTTTAAATTTTGCATATCGAGTTTTACCGATACCGTCTGATACACTGATGACATAACTTTCACAAAAAGAGTGCAATTAATCTCACATTCTTGAAAACTGCTATATTTCTTAAGCTATTTCTTGCAAATGAGGCAATAGCCTGGAACTGAGCAGTCTGAGTTCATAGGAGTGTACGTGACTGTCGTCTTCAGTAGGAGCATCTTGGCTGTGCAAGGCTCTAGTTTGGCTTTCTGCTTTCGGTCCAGAAATGTGTCAGCAGAACACAGTCAGCCATGGACTGGCTGGCTCTGAATATTTCATGTTCTGCAAATGTAAACTTGAATCTGTCCCAGCTGTCTCAAAATTCAATCCTGATCTCACTCTCCTCTCAACCAGTGTAAACTAAGCTCCTTATTTGTATGTATACCAAAAGATGAGGTGCAGCTACTGAAGCTAAAAATTTCAGGAGTTTGTGGAAGCTGCGACAAGAATGAAATTAATAAATAATAATAATTAAAAAAAAAAAATCAACCTTACTGGCCTTCCTTCTGCTTCCAGATCGAGATAAACATATTGCCCATAATCTGTGAGGGTCTATATCATCTAGGTCCCAAGTTGCTAGTGTGAACTTAAGTATTTTTATTGTTCTGTGTTTGAGAATTGTTATTGCCGCTGTGGTAAACAGTATCTTCTGTAGAACCCCACCTCTTGCCTCATTTTGAGGACAGCTAAAACTTGACAGAGAGAACCCAATAGCTTTCTGGGCAGAGGGTGACAGAGATTTATCTTGTCCAGTCTATTTACACTCCTCACACCAGAACACCCGCATAGCCCTAGGGCAGTCCTAGGTCTCTTGAACTATGTCCTAAGGCTGGAGTACCTTCTTAAAGCTGTTTTGTTTCTGTGGTAGCAGTGGATATCTGTTTAGCACCTGAAACCAGAAAGCCCCTAAGTTACCTGCTGCTGAAGATATCATGGCTTTTGCGTGGCTAGAGAGCCACAGCAGTCTCCAGGGCGGGGATGCCTTCACCTTCCTCACTGGTACAGCGGTCACAGGTGCTCAGATTAAAAACCCTTCCCCTGTGTGACCCCAGCCCACCTGCCTTTCTCCCCTTCCACGCTGTCATGTCGCAGACCTCTGGGCAGTGTGCTCGGGTCTCTGTGCTCCCACCAGGCACTCGCACAAAACCATGGTCACTAAGGACAGAGGTCATGGCAAGGAGAGGACAAGGGCGTAAAGAGGCTCCTGTCCTGGTAGCCTACAGCTCCCTCCCTGCGGGAGGCCTGAACGGTGATGTGAGGCAGGGAAGCATTTTATTTTGTATGAATGCACCAGTCTGACATTTATAAACTTCCATTACTGGTGTATTCATTTACAAGGCACATTAGCTGCACTGCTTTTATTAAACTGCGATGTGTTTTTATACAACATGGTTTAAGAAAAAGAACTGCCATGTATCTAGATAAACCAGTCTGTTACTAGGCTGACTATAGCCTTCTCAGAAGTTCTTTTAAATTCTTTTAGAGGTCTTGAAAGAATTTCTGGTTTAGACTATTTTTTTGTAACAGGTATTAAATAGCAATGTGCAAAAATGAACATACCTCTTGCACAGGCACGTAGGGGAAAATGCTGCCCTTTGCTGGGTCAAATTTCACTGTACCTAAGCTCAGCAAAAAGGATCACCAGCAATGTTTTATTACATGGTAGACTGGAGACATAGGCTAGCTCCTTCCAACTTTCTTCCTGAGTTTCTGTTTTGGATGTGTATATAGACAAAGCATGTGAAAACCATTATCTCCTTCATATTTACAGCTTGGGATGACAGGAGACATCCCTGTGTTTGGTTTGTACCACCCTTGGGAGGAGGGATTACCTTGGCAGGGAAGGCTTCCATCTAGAATAAAGTTGAAAAGATCACTAAGTCTCCTGGCTTTTT
The DNA here is from genome assembly GCF_000690535.1 of Cariama cristata. NCBI lineage: Eukaryota > Metazoa > Chordata > Aves > Cariamiformes > Cariamidae > Cariama > Cariama cristata. The sequence goes on along the minus strand of NW_009636618.1, from coordinate 22,384 downwards.
AGAGTGATGATGATGCAAGAAATTTCTATTTCCCAGCTATTCCTTCACATAACCCCGTCATCATGGGCAAGACTTCTTTCAGTTTCTTGGGAATAGGGAAACATTATGTTGTTTCTTGCAAATTCCTTTGCTGTATATTTACATACTGCCTACATTTTTTTTCCCCACTGTTTGCTTGCTCTGAAGAGAAGCCTTGTTTTTTTGAACATACTCAGTTTTCTAGTCCAGATGTTCAGAAGTAAAATGTTCATGCAATGAGCTAGTTTGGAACTTAGCCTTGCTGCTGCTTAGCGTTTCAGGCTTTCCTTTTCTCCTCCCCCCCGCCCCCCTCAAGTCTGTTTGAACTAAGTTTCCCATGCTCTTTTTCCTGTTACATATTACATATTACCTCTGTGTGTGAACACCAGTTTTTTCTTTTATGGACCTACAGCAAATAATATTTTGCACTGGGGAAAAACATTGGAGGAGGCAATTATGTGGACGGCGTGTGCATATAATGAGTATTTTATACAATATTTTATACAATATTATATACTATTTTATACAATAACCCTTAACACAGACTTCAGTGAATTTTCCTTTGATGGTAAAGGACAAAAACAATTTAGATCGAAGCTTAGGTTTACATGGTCCTGTGTCATAAAAGGTTTTACAGCCTGCGTAATTCGCTGCAGAGGAAAGTTCTCCCATTGAGAGAATGGATAGGTCTGTAGAAGGACATTTTAGTTACAGCTGAAATAGAGGACTTAAAACTGCATTTCAAATCTGATCATTTAGAAAAGGTAAATAGTATTAATACTATCAAATAATGCATTCGATGACTGATGAAGTTTGAGTACATATCAGAAAGGTGACTTTAGCGTTAATGGAGACTAAAGGTAAGTTTAACTTTAGGGCCTTCACTTTTCTCTCAAACACGGCCGTGTTTCTGTGTATCAAACCTGTAGGTTGTGGTCTGACATAAAAATGCAGCAAAATCCAGTCCAAATTCACCAAAACTTAAGAAAGTTCAAGATCCAGATATGTACTTAAATCCATACTTGAATTTTGTTTCTTCTCAATAAACTATAATTGAAGCTCTCAAAATTCATTCTTTGAGGATGTTTCATCTTTCACAGTCCAAATCTCTTCTAGACCACCATTTTTAGGAAATGAAGCTTGCCTCAGAATTTTAGGATATTGGGTATCTGCATTAAAAAGTTTAGACTATGAGTTAATTTTAGAGCTGCATAAAATTGTCAAGTATCATTTTTTTTTTGTAATGTAACATTCTATGTGAAACATTTAAAGAAATTAAAGGAAAGGCTTTGTGCCTTTTCAGTTACTGCCTGAGAACTGATTTCTCTCTCCAGTTTCTTCTCTTAGCACAGATTGCTGCTGTGAGATTGACTTTATGGCTGAATAGACATTTCAGTACAAAAAAGGTTCCAAGCGATTCAAATCGTTACATGATGCTTTGGCACCTTGCACTGGTTATATCACCTCCAATCCAAGTTGTTTCAGTATAAAAATAGACAAGTTGGAAAAAGAACAGCTGTCATCTTTTATGCATAGTTTTAAATTTTTTATATGTGATGTTAGTGTGTGTTGAAGGTGCTGGATGAGCCCTGAGGCTGCTGCAGGCACTGGGCTGTGAGAGCCGGCACAGTGGGTACGGGCATGGAGCAAGGCATGGCCATGCCCTGCAGTGCCAGCCATCCTGGCCAAACAGTTACCTGTCTCCAGCACTCAGACATGTTTTAGGAGAAGCCTTTCCTGGTAGGTAGTTGGTGGCGTTTTATGAGAACATAAACACATGTTTTTGGTTTGGCTTGGTTTTTTTTTTTTTAATTTTGTCTCTGGTAATTGCTTGTTGGTTACAAGTCATTACTGAGAGTTCAGGATTCCCAGCAGCATTCATGGAGTAAAAACCAATTTCCAATCTGATATTTAACTACAGAATATAGAGATATTAGGAGGCAAATGAGGCTCTGTTTTGGATACTAGTCAGTGTGTCTATATTAAGGCAGCTGACACCCACTCTTGACTCTGACTGCCTGTATATTAATAACTTGACTCTGAGCATTAAAATTAGACATACATTTTTTTCATTCATGCCAGATTTTCTTTGCATACCAGATGTCATGTACATCATCTTCCTTTGGCTAAGGATTGAAAAGAATTAAAAATACAATCTTCCCTCCACTTCATTCTTTCGTGGTTTGATTTGTTTTGTTTGGACAGGGGGTCTGTAGCTTCATCCATGTTTTTTTTATTTATGTGTATGAATACATAAATACACAGAGTTTTGTAACTGGGCTCTGCCCCTTCACCCTCAGGAATAATTCTGTTACTCACTATGTCCAGCTTCCAGCCCTCTTGCAGCCCCCATACATCATTTTCAGCCCAGCAAGGTGCCGAGCTGCTGCCCCCACATCTCCCCCCTGCTCTGACAGAGGCCTGGCCCACAGTGGGCAACAGCTCACCTGCAGCAATTAGTTCCTTCAAATGTTGCATCCCAGATCCTCCTGATTCTTGGTGTGCTCTTATGCCCTAAAAGCTCTGGTTATTTCAAATTCATTGCGCTTAAATGTGCTTTCAAAAAGAACGCCTTGGTGGTGAATTGTTCTTACGTATGCATGAAAAGTATGTTGTCAGTAATTTTTCAGTGTAAAATTGTGTTTGTTCAGAAATTATACCACTGGTATAAGTATTGCAGCTATATAACCATCAAATTCCTTGCATTACAAATCCAAAGCTATTCAATAAAAGCTCTGGTTATTTCAAATTCATTGCACTTAAATGTGCTTTCAAAAAGAACGCCTTTGCTTAGAAAACACTGCCATTCTTTGTATAATGTGATGAAAGGTTTAACTAAAAGCTCTGGTTATTTCAAATTCATTGCGCTTAAATGTGCTTTCAAAAAGAACGCCTTGGTGGTGAATTGTTCTTACGTATGCATGAAAAGTATGTTGTCAGTAATTTTTCAGTGTAAAATTGTGTTTGTTCAGAAATTATACCACTGGTATAAGTATTGCAGCTATATAACCATCAAATTCCTTGCATTACAAATCCAAAGCTATTCAAAGCAGATCTTCTGTAGGAGTTTAACTCCAGGGGTCTGCCTGTCTATGTTAGTCTGAGTAATGAAGCACTGGGTTAAAATGTGCACCCTTGACTTTTGATTGCACCAGTAAGCAAAACAGGGGAAAAATCTTGGCTAGCCATCATCAGTTTGTTCAAATTGCAGGCTGTTTCATATTGGGATCAACAAGAGAATATCCTGAAAATAAATTTCTGAAGATTTCAACACATCGCAAGAGTTGAGTCCCCTTTCCTAAAAGAAAATCATATATAGCTTCCAAATACGGAATACATGACCTGGTTTTGATTTCCTTTGGAAATCCGTTGGATTTTACATTTGGAATAAAGACTGGAACCTTAACGTATCCTCATGCATAGGTTTAAGATTTGCAACTTTCTGGGATGAAAGAGAAGGCGCAGACTCCCTGCGGCTGGCTGCATCCATAGCAGACCATGACTGGGGAAATGAGACATGATTTGCCCTGTTTAAATAGTAACATGTGTGTTGAATTCTGAGGATCCTCTGTGTAGCAATTTATGGTGTGAATTCACCAAGGAACTCCATTTTCAAAATAATTTATAACAAATTTAGTCAAAGCGAAGCAAGTGACTTTACACTTGCTGAATATGAATATCCATGGGAAGTGTAAATGTGGCATAACTAACCCATACTCTGCTTTGTGAAAATCTGCATCAGCAGAGCAGCTGTCACTTCTTTGCAAGGGCTAACTGTTTACTGTGCAACACTCTCACTCGATGCGTGTGATCTTTGTGAATGGAGAGATTACTTTGTTCAATAGGTTTTTTTCATTAAGGAAGGATTTTGCTTTTGGTTAAAAATTCAAAAGCCTGTAGTCCTGCTCGTCCAGCCTAATCCTAGCGGGAGCTAGGTCAGCTCCACCGCGTGCTCGGAGGTAACTGCCTTGGTGGGATCCTGTGCACGGGCAGAATGGATAACCATGAGGCTGGGGGAGTTTAGTTGGAGTAGTTCAGTTGAAAAGAGAGCTGAAGCAGCAGAAAATGGTGAGAGGGCCTTGTGCTGAAATAGAAGGGGAGGGAAATGTGACAGTACTATGTAAGAAATTCTGTTAGCGTTTATAGATTTTATTTTTAAATTATGTAAAAATAAAGTTTGTGGGAAAATTTTCTTGGATTTAGTTTACACAAATATCTGTGTTGTTAATGTAGAGCGGGAACATATAGCACAGTAACAATCGATTCTTATTGTTTGCTATAGTAAATGTAGAATAAGGAGGTCTGTTGCCAAAGAAAAGGAAATTGTGTGTGTGTGAGATAAAAATTCTTAACGTGATTGTCAGATTATATTTTCAGCAGTAGAGGCAGCACATTAAGTGTTCCGGTGTCTGTGGGCTGCATTTCCTGGCTACGCTTGATTATCTTTCAAAACATACCACGTCAATTGCATTGCCCCATGTCTGCCTTAGGAAAAATCCCCCAAAGTATCTTGTAAGGAAGCGAAATATCATTTCATCTTTTATCCTCACCTGTGGAGGGAGAAATGCCTTCCTCCTACACAGTGTTTTCTGAGAAGGCTGGATTTGTTTCCCAGGTAGATAAGGCTTCTGACAGCTGCTGTGAGGATCACCTTGACAGTGTCATGGCACCACAGTGCTCAATTTCCATTGGGGCCTTATTACTTTGGTAGCTTCCAGGGATGCAGCTTCACCCAAAAGCCAAGGTTAAGGAAAAGAACTCCAGCTCTGTCTCTATTATGTTGTAATAAGCAGGAAAATTCCCACATCCCGTTGCTACCATAGGCCAGCTGTGGAGTCTTGACTACGCATGCTGTCTTCTGGGCAAAAGCGTGGAAAGCATTATATTTGTTCAGGGTTTTTCCCTTTGTTACTGAATGTTCATGTTTCTTCCATGGAGGAAAACTGCAAAATACAAGCACTGTGTGCTTGTATGAGGACACAGGATTATCCCAAAAGGTGTTAACCCTACTGTGCACGTGTCTGAATAGAGACATATTCAGTGGTGTGTCAAACAGCTTCCACGCTGGAAGCACAAGCTATTTTATTAAATACACTTAGTAAGAGGAGCCTGTATTCAAAGAGAACTTGGTCTGTGGTCTTCAATTTGTACCAAGTTTTCCTCCTGTACCGCCGTACTGTGGAAAGAAAAGGTAAGGAGCATGTATATGCCATGGTAGGAATCGCAGTAATGGATGTGGCATCAAACTCACAGATGTTTATGTTGACTGGAATGAGACTTTTTGCAACACAGAGACCTGGCAGTGCAGCTCCTGTTCCAGTTCTGGCTGTACAAGGAACTTACATGCACAAGACAAAAACTTTCCTAACAGGGTTGGTCAGCGCTCAGCGTTCTTGTAGAAACTTGTTAAAGGTGACTTTAAGTTCAGAGCATAAGCCATACAATTTTTCTCCCCTTCTTCAGTTGCTGTCATAAAAGAACCACATGGTCATTTCTGTTTGCTGTGGGCCAGAGATCCTTTATTCGCTTCCAAGTCTTAAAAAAAATAAAAATAAAAAAATCAATGAGCTACTGTCACGCTTTGCATGTGGGATAATTTGCTTATAAAAGAGAAACTGTTATAGTTTCAAAGCAATGAATCAAAGATAATTTCCTTATTGACTGACTTTATATTTTCCTCATTCATGGTGCAGATTGAGTGACGGGAGTTCTTGTTAACATGTTTGTGTAATTGTCAAATCTGACTTTTTTTTCAGATACCTGGAAGGAAACCAGCTGACTGCTGTGCCAAAGGGGCTTTCCACCTTCAGACACCTGACACTGATGTAAGAAACATGTGGTTTCAATGTCAAGAAAATTACGTGATTCTTTCTACACTGTGTCGTAGGTGGAACATAAATAATTAGTATTTGGGGGGAAAAAAAACCACAGAACCCAAAAACCTTCCGTAATTTGAATTTGGAAAGAATTTCATAGTGGCTGCTGCTACCAATAAGTGTGGAGAAAGAGTGAGGTGACTGAAAGCACCAGAGACTCTTCCTCTGCAGGAGCTTCCAGCCTCTGTGAGGGGACGAAACTCTCACGCAGGCTGCTACAGTTTCACTTGGCGGATTTATCTATGCAAGACTGTAAAGGTCATTAACAGAGGAGATGGTATTAATTTGTTCTAGATGAGGCAGTATTTATAATGCTAAGGCAATGAAACTTTGCATAGCTGTTTCTGCTATGAACACTCATACAGATAGAGACACAACTAGACTTTGTTCAGTAAAATGCTCCCTGAAATACACAGGAGTGAAATTTTTTGGCTGAACTATTTATCAGAAATTTTTAAATGCTCTTTGAATCAACTGTGTAGATACTCAAGTCAAATGAGCAGAACAGCATCAGACAAAAACAACATGGAGGGAAAACTGGAATCCTCTGTTTTAAAACCATGTTTTATTTCAAAACATCTCTAATTTTGTTTTTCAACGGAGAGCAACAACAAACCAAAACATTCTCTTTGAGCCTAAAAGAGTTTTTAAGTGAAAAATGAAATTTTGTTCTAGTAGTTGTCAACGTGAAAAACATATGGAAATGCTATGCCTGTAATACATTGCAAAGCAAGTTGGTACAGTAAATATTCACCCATGCTCATATCATTTATGAATTTATCCTTCTTCAAAAATTTTGCTTGTATTCAATGATTTATTTTTTTTTTTGAACGCTATATGCTGGAAATATGCCTTAATATTTCTGAGGCTTTTTAGGGAAGTCTGATGTGCTTAGCTTTTAGAGCTTATTCAAAGTTGGTTAGAAACTATATCAATTGATAGTATGTGACTGTTCAATTGCTTCAAGCATTTTGCTGTGTGGATATTATGTAATCTTTAAAAAAATTCTTATTTCTCAATTCATACATATAAGTGATATTTTGTGTGTGTTTTTTCAGTGATTTGAGCAACAACAGCATAAGCATATTGGCCAATTACACCTTCAGCAACATGACTCAATTATCAACACTGTAAGTAGTCCAAAGTTTTGATGAGAGTTCTAATTGCTTTTCAGACATCATCTTAGCTGTTGAACAATTAGTATATATCTTGTTACTTAAGCATGTGGCTTTCCATGCTTCTCTGTGGTTGAATTAGTAGTGAAATAATCAAAGAAAATACAAAGTTTTAACTCTGTTCTCTCATTCTCCTAGCATCTTGAGTTACAACAGACTTCGGTGCATTCCAGTCCACGCGTTCAATGGGCTCAGGTCTCTTCGAGTGCTGTAAGTACCACTTCTTCAATGCAGCTGAATTGCAGCTTATTAGAATGCTGTTGATGGCAGAGAGGCTTTTAATGAGCAGATGGCTTTCACTTGATCCAGTAGTCATAAATATTTTCACACGATTAGCTTCAATGTACTTATACTTAGGTGCAATATGTCCAGTAATGACTAGAGCAGGTGAATGCTAAACTTTGAAAAGAAGCAATTACCTATTTGCAGGATGAATGACTTTTCTCTGGTAGTTCAGAAACAAGAACTATCATGAAAACAGGCCTCCAAGAGACTGCATAGGATCTGTTCGTCTCTTCTACTTGAACAATATTTGGGTGCCCCACAGGAAAGGACTTTTCTCTTTGTAAAAACTTCATCATATTTTAGAGTGTAAGTTTCCATTGGATGCTTCAGCAAGAGTGTTGACTGAAAACTTGTGCATTTTTACAGTATTTTGTATTAATTTAGATTTCTGCAGGCAAGTTTTTACATAAAAGAATGCAATATGAAAGGAAGTTAGAAGTCCCCAGACTGAAACAATGAGTAAGTCAAGCCATTGGCTGTGCACCAGTAATGCTGAGATGCCTGTCTCACCTTTAAGTTGCAAATGAAATTTTGCCTCATGTTGACTGGTGGCACATTCAGACATGTCCATGTGTCATTTCTTTCTTTGGAGATTCTTTTCTGCACTCTTTCTTTCTACTGTAGCTGCATTCAGCAGCTTTCTGGATTGAACAATTTGCTTGCAATCTCTTCTGAAAGTCATCTTCTTTATATCGTCGTGGAGTATGGGCTGTGGGCCTGTTCCTTGCAGCATGCAGGCCCCCAGCTTTTCTTAGGCATCTGCTAGCCTGACTGCTGCTTCAGTCGCGTATTTACTGTCTCTCACCCCACATCTGCCCCATCAGAAACAAACCTGAGCTGGGTTTTCTTAAGTGTTTGTGTGGACACGTGACCCCACGTGCAGCTGTCAGGACAAGGTGGAGAGGCCTTCCTCCACCTTCCTCCCCACGGCCCAGCAACACAAGTGGGTCATTACTTGCACAGTAAACTGAAAGCAAATAAATTAACTAGCTTATCTGTAAGGAGATTATTCAATGCGCTGAAGGAGAAAGAGCTTTGAACACTAAAAGGTCAGGACACAGGAACTGAAGAATATGCCCTGAGTGCTTTGAAACTTCACGTTAGTATTTTCTGGTTTTTTAAAAGGTTAGGTGTCATTCACATGCAGAAGTTTCTGTGAGCATTGGTTCTGTGCACTGACTCCATAAGTGTGGAATTAAGGAGTCAGCATGGGCAGTACTGCAGCTGTGGAAGAAATAAGGCAATGCTGTATGGCCAAGCTCTTTCACTGTGGTTTGAGTGGTAAAATAGGTATTTAATATATCTATATCTATTTTATATGTAATAGATAAATTACAAGACAGCTTTAGATTTCCAGTTTTCATTCATAAAAACAGGAAAGATACGTAGATACGTGATTTGGATTTGTTGTTTTAAGTTTGGCTTGGGACTCTGATTTCTAGTACACTAGGATGGACACATTTGAGCTGTTACGTGAGTCCTGAAATTCAGCCACAGATGAATATATTCTGTTTCCTGGCCAAATAAATTATTCCATACAGAGCTGTCTTCTGGCCTGCTTCTGATATGCAAGCTAGCTTGATTAAAGCTAGTTTGGGACTCTCTACCGTGAATTACAGGGTAGATCTACCATGCCTCACTCTAATAGCTACAATTTTTCTTTTCATTTCTGTTCTTGCAGGCCACATATGGACAGAAACAAAGAGCAATATTTTAATAACAACTGTTATCTTTTGGCTTTTTTAAATGATCTGCTAATCAAATTGAAAAAGTATCTTCCTCCTTCAAGGGAGAAGCCCTCCCTGTGTTGCGCAGAGCAGCATGAGTGAAATGAAGCCTAGATGGGAATCTCTGCCTCTGCTCCATGCATTTGGAAGCCTCCAGATTGATTTGATTTATTATGGCCCACAAAACTCTGGTATCAGCTACAACTTTTGCCACATGTCATCTATGTTGTTATTAAAAATCAATTCTCCAGAGAGAAAATGTCTTCCGACTGATAGTGTGCAATCTGTTATTGTCAGTTATTTATTATCCATATTCTCAGGGGAATTTAAAAGAGAAAACATCAGCAAAACCATTTCCACATTTTGGTGGTGGTTTGTTTTTTTTTTTTTAATAGAAAGGATATAGAGATCTCATTACCTTTGGCTGTGCATGCCTTTGAAGGTAACAGACCCTTCTCATACAGGCTTCTGTCTTCCAGTTTCCTTATGTTTTCTTTAGTCTTTTCCTCTCTATAGTAAATAAAGTAAATATATATTTGAAAATCAGAGTAATCATAGATGTATGATGAAGTTGATCTTTGAGAGATATCTGGTTCTGTCGTCTCTCTCTTACACTTTTCAGCACAAGCCCAATTGTGAAAACTGCAGAATCAACATGTTTATATTTAAGCCTGAATATATCAGTGGTTACACAATCAGGCCTTTAATCTTCAGTCTTCACGTAGCTTATCCGTAACAGCAGCCAAAGTGTGCTGGGGAGCAATTTCAACATAAAGTCTTAAGAATTTTTTTAATAAGCAAAAGTTGATATCAGTAGGTTTTTGCACCAAAGCTATTGCAGTGAAAAATTGTGGGTTTGTTTTGGATTTTTTTGTCCAAAGCTAGTCTTTTTAGAAGCTAAATTTAAACAGATTAAAAAAACTGGGATTGGGACAAAGTAATGATAAATATTAGAGCTCTCTGGTAGACCTGAACTGATTATTTTATAGATTATTTTTATTGTATGAGAAAGTTGAACATTTTTTCCTGATTTAATTAAGAGGCAGAGTCCAGAAATAAAAATACTTCTCAGATTACTAAGCAATTTTCCATGTTATATTTATGAAAAAAAATTATAAAATGAGCTATAGAATATTCTACTAACATGAGGTATTCTAGTTTTACTGAAAACGGGTGGATATTTACTGCAGTTCAAAGCTCACACAAACATAATAATATGTATGATGATAAAGCTACCACTAATACTCATCAGGCACAACCTT
>NW_009636618.1:0-11969 GCF_000690535.1 Cariama cristata | reverse complement strand
TTCCCCCCCCCCCCCCCCGCCCCCCCATCACAGAATGACTACTTGTACTTATCCAGTAAATCTGTAAAAGACATTGTTGTTTTGAGCATTGAGCAGTGACACTGTGGCTTCCCACTTCTTCTGGCATCTGAGTTGTGTTGGTTCCCGCAGTGTGTGGCATCCTTTGGGGTTCATTGTAGGTGTTTGCCCTTGATAGGATGTGGTTCTGTAAGTTCGGACAAACTTTTAGCCACATTTCTGTCTTTGCAGGGTAGATAATTGTTTACTGAAAAAGCATTCCCTTTGTGCCTATAGTAACCTAATGTTATGAGACAGTGGACTAGAAGGCAGGACTTGGGAGCAGTTAATAAAAGAAAAAACAACCAAAAAACCCCAACCAACCCAAAAGGATACATTTAGTTTATTTCCTTACCTGAAGAGCAAGTAATAAATTAGTGAGATTTCATGTAGAAGAAAGTTTTTATTTCAAGGATTCAAGCGTTTTGTTTTATTGTTGAATTCTCTTGCCACTATTTATTATTGTGGGTTTTACGTATTTAGCATTTATCATTTCATTTTAGCTGCATGGGTGGTGATGTTGCTGATGTGATTTTTTTTTTTATTAAAATGCAGACATTTGCATCCATGAAACATACCTCAATGTTTGAGATATGTAGTCAAGCCATTAATTCCAAACACTTTTCTATTTTTGATGGTTTTACCTTCTTACAGATAAATGGCTTTGTCATTCTTCAGCTTCTCTTGGAAGAAGTTTCCAAGACATCTATAAAAGAAAATGCACCCCTTCACAGAATAAACACAACTGATGTGACATGAAGATAAATCTAAATTCTACTGTCTGTTCAGAGAGAATGATCTTGCACATCTTTACTTACAGTTTAAAAGATCAGAATATAAGCTTATTATGAGTGGCTGCTTATTTAAATATGCTCATTTCGTTGAAGGAGGGAACATTTTGATGACAAGTTCTTGACCAGACCTCATCTTGCATCCTCATACCAACAAAAATACTCCTTATTTAATAGCTATGGGGTATGTCTCAGTCAGTTGGTCATTCATAGAATTAGTAAGTGTGCTTTATCTGGAGTTATTGTGTGGGAGCTCATATCCTTCCTGTTCCTGTTTGGATTAATTACTTGAGGATCCATCCTTATATATTCCAAGCATTATTATTAATAGCCAGAACCTAGGTATGCTTTAAAGAAACTTTCAGAATCAGGATGTTGGAAGGGGAAGTTTTTGGTATAGTGGCATCAAGAGAGTTGCCAGCAGGATAACTCTGCTGTAGTTCTTCTGGTTTCATGCTCTGTAGAAAAACTTTGCAGTACAGTAAGATAGAAATTGCAGCTGCAGTGAGGAGCTGTAAAACGTGATCGTGGTAACATTGCTTACGCTCACATAGTTCACAGCCCAATGGGAGACAGGACAAGGTGTATCTTCCCCTGGCAAATGTGGCTTTCCTTGCTGTGTGTATGCTGGTGTTAAGGCAGTGTGTAAAGGTAGAATTCGTAAGAGTTATAAGGCATCATGTATATCCTGGTGAAGCTTATAGTGGTGTTAGGGAAGAAAGGATACAAAAAGAGATGCTTTTATTTTCATCTAGGGCTATTGTGTGTTTCTATGGGCCCAGATGATTGGTTTGTTTTAAATAAACTCAATGTTATCATTTCAAGAATCTGTACAGTCACAGAAATAAAAAATAAGAAGTGATTGGTGTGTTCCACAAAACATCGGGTACATTGAAAATAAATGACTCAAGGGAAAGAGCTGCTACAAAACTGGCACACAGCACATGTCTATTTTCCACCTTCTTCAGCTATGCCTAGAGCACTGACAGTAGTTCCTGGACCTGAGAAAGAGGACATAAAGAATACAGCAGTTTACTGTAACTGAAACAGCTCAGGGGAGAAGTGCAAAAGAAAATATAATTTCAAAATATTGATACTCTTTTTCTTTGCAAGTTTTCTACCAACTTTTGTTTTAGAAAGGACTAGTGACATCCAGCGGAATTGAATCCTATTGGGTTCTTGTAAGTTTCTGTCTGTTACTATGTGAAGCAGTAAACTGGTATTCAGTGACATGCAAACTAGAAAAGGTAGAATAAACTATAAATGTTTTTCTCTATGCTATTTTTTGCCAGATAATTATCTAGTGAGGCAGAGGATGCAGTAGCTGAATAGCTGATTTAGTTATTTATAAAATAAAATTTTACATGATTGTATATCTTCTCTGATGCGTTTTCTGGATAGTTTTTATGTGATTGTCATCCACAGCATCCTGTGCCCTCCCACACACTCATTTGATGCTGCATTTTTTCCTGTCTGATTGTAGCCTTGGTGCTGCCAGAAGTGCTCTTCCTCTCTATTTGTCTGTCACGACCTCGAGTGGTGGTGCCCTACTTTGTAGCAGGACCCTCAGTTGCAATTGCAATGAAAACCACAACTAATCACAAATAACGATTTTTACTCTTGTGTCTGCCACTTTGAATAGAAGTACTGTGCTCTACAAGCGGCAAGAAAAATCTTCCTGTTTATGCTTGCCTATGTAACAAACACATAAATGTACTTCTTAGAAAAGAGATAAAGTAGCTGCTTAAATTGTCCTGGAAACAGTGGAGAACCCTTTTGCAAGGATCCCGAAAACGCTGCTAGAAAAATGTTAGTTTCTTTGTGCAGGGTGAATAATGCCCTAAAACAAGTAATTTCAAGTGTTTTCCTTGGTAACACAAATGTAGTTGTCAAACGGATTTAAAAAATACCACACAAAGAGGTATTTCCTACTGTAAGAATGGGAAACTAGAATGTGAAACTGCAGCTATATCTGCCTTCATGGACCCTTGTTCTCTCCTAGAATCTCTCTGAAGTCAATATTTAATTTAACTTTCACAGTTCCTATTTTGCCTGTTCTGTTTTTCCTGTGTTTCTGGCTAATAGGATTCTATAAAAGAATACAGATCTGTATGTGAGGGTCTGCTTGTCGTCAATACACTTTTAATAGTGTAAATACTATGTCACCTTTTTAATTTAAAACATTAGTCACCAACAATTCCAACTGTATCATTATTTTAAATGCCAATGTCTAGAAGTAGAAGTAATAAAGCATGGAAGCTCATGAGTTATGAAGCTCATAGAAACTCTGAAAGAAACAAAATTAAATATCCTTCTTAAATACCAGTTCCTTCACTTGTGGGAAGCAGGTAAAATATTGTGGTTTGATACCTTCCTGCTTCTCCCCTCTTCTAGGACGCTCCATGGAAACGATATTTCCAGTGTTCCTGAAGGTTCTTTCAACGACCTGGTATCCCTGTCCCATCTGTAAGTACTTCTGTCTGAGTTCATCTGTTTGATTGACAGTTTCAGATTTATAAAACAGTACATATTATTACAAATTTCAGATTGTATAGCTTTTCAGTTTTTCCTGCTCACATTCTGTGTTCTGCTCTGGATATTCATAGTGCATCTGTTCAAAGAAAATAAAAAAAATACTAGAACCTGTTGTTATTAGTTACCAAAATATTTTCTTAAGGAAAACCAAATGAGCAAATGTGACAGTTTCGTCTTCTGTGGACTTTGTGTTTAAGGCTTTCTTTCAGTACTGTCTATGTGAAATGCAGAGTGTGTTATGGTCTGAGTGTGAGACAGGAAACCTCCCACAAAGAGCAAATATTAAGCAAATGTGAATTCTTTGCTTAATAAGTGTCATATGTTTTGCGTACTGAAATGTTACCAGTATATGAACTTGTTGATGAATCACTGCTTCAGATGTATATATTTAATCATATGGAAATTAGTCATTTCACAGCATTAATACTTTATTCCATAATTTGCAAAAAAATTATTAGATATTTCAGGAAATTACTATTGTATTGGTGGAAGTCCAGGATATTTTTAAATGCAGCTCAGTTGATGAAAGAACTGTAAAGACAAATAGCTGCAATTGTAAGAAAATAAACCTGTAGTGTAACAGTTGGTGCCAAAAGAGTGAAGAGAAATTCTTTTTTCACTGAGATAATGTATGATACTTCCCATTATTAGACAATAGATGTAAGAGAAAAGTAATTTTGTGTAGGATGTTTCTTGATTACTGTCCTCAAGTAATCAGAGTGTTGAGTATGTCTTGGTCATTTTGTGAAGGGACTAGTTTCACAAATTGGCATGGATATTTTCTGCTCTGATGCTGCCCTCATGCACATGAGTTGATGTTGATGTATACATGTCGAGACATACAAACAGATATGTGTGCATTTAACATAGGTTTTATATCTGTTTCTCTCTTTGTGACCTTAAACATGCCCTCCAGAACATTTACCTGAACAGAAGGTTCAGTTCACACATGTTTTCTGGATAACAAATATGTCCTCCGATGGTTTACTTCTGTGTAACAGCTTTCTGTCTTAGTTTTGCTCTGGACAATAAAAATTAAAGGTGTCTCAGATTGGTAGGGACAGAAATCATATGTGAGCAACTTAGGCAACTTCAGCTTCAACTCAGAAATAACCTTCCCTGTTTCAAGCTTACAACTTGCTATCTAAGTCAGAGAAAATATTAATTTTGCGTAAAATGTATTTCTTCTTCGTGTTCCCAGTATAGTCGAGTCATTTTGTATGTTGTTTTGGAATGAAAGTCTGACGAAGCTGAAGTCCTGTACCTTCTTTTGGAAGCACAGTGACACCTTCCATAGGGAATCTGGCTTCTGAGGGTATTTTTAGAATTCAAGAGATAAACATATCATGCCCCATTTGTTTGGATTTTCCTCAGGGTTTACTTTAAATGAAGTGCAGATACAATTTTCCTGAGTAAACCATTCACCTTAGGGAGTGATAAAAACCCCTTTGGCTCAATACAATCACTGCAGTCTATCTGTTTAGATATATGTGCTGCCAGAAATGTAAAATACACAAAGCTCAAATGAACAGTAATAAATAGGATCCATAAAATAAATAAGACCTGTCTGGGGTGTAATTTGCACAGTTGAACAATTGAATTTTACAGTGCAATTGTGGTCTCCAGTTTCTTAAAGAGGATTCTGAAACTTTTAGCGACCACAGTGATTTTGCTTTTCACATGCCAGAAAAAGCTGTGCTTACTCAAACGAAGTCATGTGTAGTTGCAAATAAATTCTTTTTGAGCTCTTCCTGATATATAGATCTTCAAGGAGAAAGCATGCACTTGGAATAATTTTGAAAATGATACAAGGTGTTGCTACTCATCAAACTCATAATGCATGGGAGAACAAAATTTTATGTTAAATTTACAAGCTGTGTGAGTAAGGGTAGGATAGGTGTTATGGCTGGAGAAAGCTGAGTACCAAGGTGTTGAACAGGGTGATCAGCCTGGGCCTTCTGCATCAGTACAGTTTGGTGTGGGGGTGGGGAAAGAGGGAGGGTAAAAAATTAACCTTTAGCGGTGCAAAGAAGTATTTGTGTAGCATAGACAAAAGTATTGATTTTAGTCAGTCTTTTCTAATGGCTTTAAGTTGATCTGTAATTGGAAGAACAAAATTGAGATCGAGATATTTCAATCACTTTTTCCATAGCTGTTTAAAGCCTACAAGAAAATGTTCACCAAATTTCCTTTACATTATACACATCATATTGTTGTAACGTAACTGTTGCAAGCATGTAGCTGATACACCTCACTAAAGACAAAGGAAGGTTTGTGTATGCTATACTCACACTGGTTTTGTTTACTATTTATTACTTTATTTACTTTAATCATATAATTGTCTATTTAAGCCATGACTCTACTAACTTGTTTAGTCCAGGGCAACGATAAAAATGTTACAGCACTACTGAAGGATCACATATATTAATACTTAAAAAGAACCTAAAGTCCATTGGGGTAGAACTGAGACCTTCTCAGTTAGGTCAGTTCCTGCATTTGCTGTCCACACCATTCACTGATCCACACGACACTCTAACTGATTGAGGTTCCCAAACACTGCCCGCACATAAACTGACCCCTCAGCACTCCAGGGACTCGACAAAGAAGCCCTTGGTAATGGACACTGCATACAGCGGGTATTTCTGTCAGACAGATTTTTGATAAACAGCTCAGATTCCTAATCCTGTTGAATCATCTCATCTTTACTCATATCTATGTTAATTACCTATAAAAATTGGTAACTCCTATGTCCCTTCCTCTGTTTCTCCACATTATCATGGCTAGAGTTATTTTAATTGACTTTATTCTAAGTTGCCAAAAAAAAAAAGTCTCTGAACAGAAATATCTGCACAACATTTTGAAAATGCTGGAGGTGGTATTTCATTACAGCACAAGATATTTTTACCTTCTGGAAATATTTTGCTATAATGGGCAAAGAAATAGAGAGAGTATATTAAAACTCATGAATGAAAATACAAGAACTTATTATAGTTCCTAGAAATGAACGAAAAAAAAAAAAACCCAAACCACAAAAAAAAAGAATGGAAAGATACCGGTGAGAATTTCTGCAGTTGTACAACAATGTTACTGGTAATCATTCCTAGTGTCTATAGAGCAGCTTTATTTCTAATGTAGTTTGTAAAGATTAACACAGTAACTAGCTTTCCGTTGTCCTCCCCCTCCCATTTTATATATGGCAGTTGCTCAACACTAACGTTAATTTCTTGGTCTGACTTTCACTGCTGCATTTTGTTTGACCTTGGACAAGTGAGCCAGTTGATCACAGTTACAGGGTCAAAAAGTCAACCCAGTAGTTTTTTTCCATTGTAAGCAATGGATTTACAGAAGGAATGGATGGATATTTTTTAATGCTGTGCTGCAGTACACATTTAATTTTGATGAATGAGCCCTAGACAGGGTTTGAACCTATGAACTCTCATTATGAATCTGTCTAGGGCACAGTGGGTTCATTAGTCACTCCAATAGAAATGTATCAACAAATTTACTGAGGTTTCTATCTCAATATTCTGACTGATATGTTTTTATTTGAAAGAAGCTTGAGTTTAAAATACCATCTTAAAAGGCGTTTCTAACATATGGAGAAATGCTAAAGTCTAAAACTCAGTTTCAATTATTGGTTTCTTCAGTATCTCTTTCTTATACTAATTTGTATTTATTTTTCTTCCCATGGCAATTCAGGTGTTGTACAGCTAAAACCTTACATTTACTTTCAGCAAAATAAATTCAGACTTGCAACATGCATTTCTTCACACTTTCAAAAATTAATTGTTTTTAAACTGACTTTTCTGAAGTCTGGACTTTGTTTGTAATTGACTGATTGCCTGAAAAGACACTTTCTTTAAGTGAAAAAATAGTATAAATGAGTCAAGGCAGAACCTAAATTTAAGGTAAAAATGTTTGTTTTCTTTTGGATAGATCTCCATGAATAATGAAAAAGTTCTGTGAATTATAATTGCTTTGTGAATGCATCCACTTCATCCATATGACCTAACTCAAGAGATGTGTTAACTAGCAAATGTGTTTTCAAAGCCGTGAACAAACTTAGCAGACACCAGGTTGCAGTTTTGAAAACAAGGGTATCCTCTGTGTGTATGCTTCATCTGGTGAGGAGACATTAACATGAGTAATCAGATCCAAACTAAATTACACAATTCACTGTTAGAATATGCTCATGAAGGCCAAAAACTTAAATAAAAGAAGCCAATGTGATAAATTTGATGCAAGCAATATGTCTGACGACATTGCTCAAGCACAATTGTTTGAAAAAGTGATTTATTGTTTGAAAAAGTGATTTGTTGTTAGGTATTTATACAACCTCCCTAACAAACGATGGGAAGAAAGGAAAAGAGTGGGAATACTGGAGGAGATAAATCTAAAAGACTTCCTGAATACTTAGAAGATCTTTCCCACATTTTGAAGTAAAGCATTCCTGTCAAAGTGTAGAATAAAATGTGCCCCAATGAGATCAGGGATGTTATCTTTGCTTGTAAGCCAAAATAACTGCTGTTAATTGTTTTACACCACTAGGGCTCTAGGTACCAACCCTTTGCACTGTGATTGCAACCTCCGCTGGCTTTCTGAGTGGGTGAAGGCAGGGTACAAAGAACCAGGGATAGCCCGCTGCAGCGGGCCTGACGCCATGGTGGACAGGCTGCTGCTCACAACGCCGACTCACCACTTCCAGTGCAAAGGTAGGAGCAAGCTGGGAGGCTCTTGGTTCTGTCCTCTTGCTTTTCCTCACGTAAAGTGCTTTATTTTTATACTCTTGGAAGCTGTTTGGTTTTAAAGTAAGGGGAGGAGGGGGGGGGAGTTGGGTTTGCCTTTCATTTTCTGAACCGTCACATTACATTCAAGTTGCATTTTTGAGTGTTCTTCCACAAAGTGCAGTTATCTGCACCACTGGAAGGGAAACCAGCAAACCTCAGAGGAGCTGGTATTCCTGTTGCTCGCACCAGATTATATAGTGGCAGTTAGCATATAAGATGTTGTTAGAACTTATTTGAGTAAATAAATTGGTTTTAACCTTCTACCTACCCCAGAAAACTTAGGTAAAATAGGAGGTATTTTAAAAAGATGAAGCACGCTAGTTATTAGGTGTATTTACTTGAAAACTGAGAAACTGAGATTTCTTCTGGAAAGCAAGTATTCACCAAAAGTACCTTTTCGTTTGAAGATCTGCAAGCTGTCCTCATCAGCTCTGTATCAGAAACTGTAGATGATGCAAAATGTTTTATGTCTGAATACCATGTACATTCATTCAGGAGAGGATTGAGGTGTGGCTATTAACAATTAGGGGTAGTCAATGATAGAAGTATGCTGCATTAGAGAGCAGTTAGAGAAATGATAAGGAGCACACTTTTTTGTACATGAAGTAAGTAGCTTATTACTGAATGTAGATTAGGATATACCTGTATGTTCTTATTGTAATAGGTTACCAGCAAGTACATGAAGATGGAGCTATGTTTATCATGGAAAAGATGGGTCAGTAGCCTCTCTTAGAAATGGAAATGAGGGCATAAAGGCTGTTTTTATGTCTGTCAGAGTGCCATGCACATTTACAGTACTGCTTAGCAGCATGATTTTATAAAGGCTGGGATTAATCTGCTGAACAAACAAATGACGGTGATGAGGTGGGTTTAGAACATGGGTTCCCAAGCCTGAACTGAATTTTATGTCCTTTCAAATATATTTTTAATAACTCTAACCTTATAATTGAATTACTTTGAAATGTCTGTTTCAAAACTATCAGAACTCCAACTATAATTATCAGAACTACAGACTTTATAATAGTCTCTCAAATGTGAAGTACAAATATACCCTAAGTACTAAAAATACCAAATAATGTACTCGTTCACACAAAGTGAAACAAAGAAAATTATTGTATTTTCATATTAAACAGGGTCTGAAAATTAATCCAGAAAGAGAAGCTAGATGACTTCTGCATTCTGAAACTGATATATCAAGAGTTACACTCACTTTCTCTCAAAACTGAGCAAGCAACTCTTAGGCAAGAGATAAGGAGGCCTGTGATCCAGACTATTAAAAGCAACTGTATATTTTTAATGTAAATATTAGTTTGGTCCACTAGAAAGCTAGTGGGCTTTCTACTGTCCCAGCTGTCTCCATAGCTCACTATATCTGAATAGAAAAGGAGAAAAAGTGTTGATTTGGAACCGGTCTTAGGACAAGCAGAAACTGTTGATGGTCTGGACAAGTGGTGGTATACTCCAAGGAACTCCAGGCCCTAGAAAAATTCACCTTTTCTCATCACAATACATATATTTTGAAAAACAGTGCATGATTTGGTAGTTTAACTGGGCCCATTTCCCATGTGCATGTTTAAGATCCAATGCCTTGTGCTATTCTGTCTGGACATCGGTGGTGCTTTTTTATGGTAAAGCAACAGGATTTATTTCAATGTCAAGTGCAAGTTTACCTTGGGGCTGGAGCCATGTGCGTGGCCTGCAGCAGGGTACGGGGCAGCCTGTTCATCCCGCAGCTGCATCACCTTCCCATTGCTGAGCTGTGGCTGTGATATGTGCCTGTCAGCAGAAGAACAAGACCGTCTGTGGGGTGACACAGAGTGTCCAAGGTTATGTCTGTACTTCTGCCTTTGTAGATTCAGTCCTAGCTCAAATATTTCTAGCACGGAGCTCAGGGTGGGCTGAACCCCCATCCTCCTAAAAGCCTGAGTCATTACTGCAGAAGTCAGCCTGTGCTGAGCTTAGTACTTTGAGATGCTTGTATAAAGGTAGTGCATAGATGTCCTCTGTGACCTCCAGTAACTTTTACATTTAAAAAAAGTAGAGTTTAACTCATTCTTGTTAAAATTATGCTTTTAGCCTGTGACTGAGCAGAAGGTTATGTCTCAGCAGAGCCAAGAAAATAAAACTATGTAATATGCAAGTCATGCAAACTCAGCTCTGCTTTTTATTAAATTGCCCTCCTAGTTACGCAGTAGAGGAAAGGAATGTGCTGGGCTGAGGGCGTTTTGCTATATGGATTTATAAATCAAATCCACAAGGGCAAACTAATGAACTACTAAACTGCTAGGAACTAACACTGTTCTTATTAGCTGCTACATTGATTAGCTTTGATCTATGCCATGGGAATAAATGGAAAATGTATGCATATGTATTATGAAATAAATAAATAATAGAACAAATTCTGGCTTAGTGACCTCTAAATCTAGAAGAGCAGCACTGCTGCCTGTCTCATGAGCTCTCTGAGGAGCTATCTTTGTATATTCTACCTTCAAGACAAAAGTCGCTCAGGTATGTCACATTCCAGCCTCTGTGAGTGCCAGACATTCAGATGTTATTTCCTCTTGTTGTCCTAATGCCAAGTTAAAAACATGTATGGCATTTAGTTAGACATAAATGCAAAGATAGAAGACAACAGCAACAGTCTTTTATTTCATTTTTTGGATTTGTTACTTTTTGTGTATTTTTTCCTCATTATTGCATGTTGTACTCTGCAATCAATGGCCCTGATAACACCACCACCTATATAGGATCAGGATATAGCCTTTACACTGCAGGTGCTTTTCAGCTAAGACTCCTTGTTACCCATTTCTGTCACGTTCTTACTCCCTGTCAGTGCTGCTGCAAGTTTTCACAGTTAGTGATGAAGGTTTATATCTCACACAGGATGGTCCAAAGCAAATCTTTGACTGGAAGGGATTTTTTTCATCCCTAGTTTTGGTAATCTTCTAGAGCTCCACCTTCTCTCTAACATCAAGCGTAAACTTCTTTTCTTCACTTTCAGGATGTTTCACAGTTTAATCTTTCTGATTGTTTATCATGCAATAACAGAAGTTCTATGCCCACTTTGATTACCACAGGACCAATTTTAAGTTATTTTGAAATGTATTTCCTTGAAAATAAAATTAGTTTAGAGTCTTTACTGCCTGATATAATTTAAGCCCTTTTAAAGTGTTAGGTTTTATTTTTCACATGTAAAAGCTGTTAACTCATTAATATTTGAAATGTAACCATTTCAAACTTGCCATTTCAAAATCACCATTTCTTTAACTGTAACTGTCTAAATTAGCTTTCTGTAAAATCTCAACAATAAAATGTTGATTGACTTGGTGCCCCAAATGTACTTAGTATTGTTTTGGTCTATGTTCATTTTCCTGCTCACCCACAAACATCATGGCTTCTCTGGAAGAGTTATGTTAAGAAATGTGGTTTATGAAATGGTTTAAATATGGCCATGTGTATTTACTTGCATACATTTGCATCTTTGCATATTTGTCTTTGTTGCATTTTGCCAAGATAGCTGAATGTTGATAAGCATTCTTCTGGGCAGAACAGGAAGAAAAGAAGTTTTGAACTCTGTTAAAATTAAGGATGGTAGAACACTTTGTACCTAAATATTCCCATAAGCCTCTAACTAAATCTTTCTTGTGCATGTTTTTTATTTCTGTTCTTGCATCTGCACTTTCATTCTTGTTACCAGCCATAGAAATGTCATGTTATAGCTCCCTAGGGGTTGCTATTGCAGAATTTCCAGCACTGAGAGAAGGAAAAATTGCTGAAAGCCATATATATATATATATAT
>NW_009636617.1:1085-1872 GCF_000690535.1 Cariama cristata | reverse complement strand
GACGCCTGGCGTGGGCATGGACCGCAGCCGTAGCAACCGAGCAGGGGGGCCAGAACCTATGGTCAACTAACCGCACGCCGAGCAAAACGCTCCTCCGTAACACCACGCTTCCTCCAAGCTGGCAGGGGGGATCTGGCTGTGCCTCCGCACCCTTCCACTGCAAAGACGGTCACAGTGAAGAAGACGATCCCTCTCCCTCCAAACAAAGACTTGTGCCTTCTTGCCTAAATCCCTTTGAATCACGCTTGCATCTTTCTGATCCAGGTACAAAATGGCAAATTTCCCCACCAGCTTCGTTTATTCCATCTTTCCGAGCTCCTGTTTTCATGTCCCACCTGCAATCCCTCCAGCTCCTTCTTCCAAACCTGCCTTTACAGTCAGAGGAGCTGCTGAATCCTCTTTCATCCTCTACCATCTCTTCTGACTAATCCACATACCTGGGCCCTCCTCCCGGGCTTTCCCCGAGATCACAGCCCAGCGTTGCCTTCATGCTCACAGCTACTGCTTCACCGGTTTCAGGAGACAGGGAGTTTGCTACACCCCTCATGCCCTCTTCATTAAATCCTTCCGCTCCATCCCTCCCAGCTCCTCCGCTCTCACCTCCGGCGAAGCCCCGAGGCCAGCAGCACACGTGCTGCAGCCGGGGCACCTCAGCAACCGTCGTGCCAGGGGACTGGCTGGTCTTGGGGTAAAGATCTCTCCTCTTAGGCCACCACCACACTTTCTGGTGCCAAACACACACCCACGGATAGGAACCTGGTGCAGCAGCACCGAGAGAGAGGCAGAA
>NW_009636617.1:0-1054 GCF_000690535.1 Cariama cristata | reverse complement strand
CAGAAACGCTGCTTTGCAGGGCGCTGCTTGCTGCCAAGACGGCAGGACTACCAAGCCTGAGCATCACTCTCAGGAGCCAGAAATCCACAGCCTTGCTGCCCGCTGCACCCACGGAGCACGCTGTCCCACCGCTCAGCCACAGCAGGAAGAAACAAACCTCCCTCCTCCCCGAAGGGGCCAGATGAATACCTGGAATAGCGAACTTTGCCCCGCGCAGCTGCGCAGGACAGACCCAAGCCAGACATCGGACCCAAGCATCCAGCTTTGGCACCAGGGCTGCGGCTCACAGCTGACCTTGCCGCATCTGCTCCACTCAAACGGCTCCAAGCTTTCTGCCCCAGACTCCGCGCCTGCCTCAGGCCCCCGGCCGGGAGCCCTGCCAAGGAGAGGGCTGCCTGTTTGAATCACAAGCCAGAACCGGGCAAGCATCACCTTTAATAAGCTTTTCCCCTCCATCAGGCACCCTGATTTTTTTCAGCTATGGTCTTGTGAGAGGGAAGGCTGCTTGGAGCCCAGCCAGCGCCGGGGAAACCACCATTTCAAGGTCCTGCGAAGGAGCCTGTAAGAGCAGAAGGGAGCTTTGGTTGGGCGTGCGGGGGGCGATGCAAAGAGCAGGCTGTTCGCCGGGAAGCTGCTGCCGCTTGCCAGGAGGCGGTGGGGGAGGAGGCAGCAGATGTCCGCAGACAGCATTTGCAGAGAGCCTGCAGCGCTCCAGCCCAGCGAGGGGAGGAAGGCGGCGGCTGGTGCCACTGCTGCTGCATTGTAATTGAAGAGGACAAACACGGCAGACCCTGGCCTGCCGAAAAAGCTTACGTTGCCTTTCCCTCCGATAACCGCGACTTCGGCGATGGGAAGCAGGAGTCCCAGGACCCTGGCGGGGGGTCAGAGAAAGACCTCAGGACGGCTGTCGAGAGATCTCGAATGCAGGAGGAAAAAGCCCTGCCATGAAACCTGCAAGACCCCTCTTCCCCAGGAAGCAGCGGTGGCTGCAAAGCCCAGCGCAGCCGTCGCGCCAGGGCTGGGCCTGGGTACGGGGGCACGGGCGACGGCCGCG
>NW_009636616.1:8375-22966 GCF_000690535.1 Cariama cristata | reverse complement strand
AGGCCTGTCAGCCTGACCTCGGTACCAGACAAGGTGATGGAGTAGATTATCCTGAGTGAGATCACAAGGCATGTGCAGGACAATCAGGGGATCAGGACTAGCCAGCATGGGCTCATGAAAGGCAGGTCCTGCTTGACCAACCTGATCTCCTCCTATGACCAGGTGACTCGCTTGGTAGATGAGGGAAAGGTTGTAGATGTGGTCTACCTGGACTTCAGCAAGGCCTTTGACACGCCATGATCCTCTTCATTCTCCTTGAGAATCTTGCAGCTCATGTCCTGGACAGGAATACCCTTCGCTGGGTTAAAAACGGGCTGGCCGGCCGTGCCCAGAGAGTGGTGGTGAATGGAGCTAAATCCAGTTGGCGGCCGATCACCAGTGATGTTCCCCAGGGCTCAGGAGAGTGTAGCGAGGCGGGGGTTGGTCTCTTCTCCCTGGTAACTAGCAATAGGACAAGACGAAATGGCCTGAAGTTGCGCCAGGGGAGGTTCAGGTTGGATATTAGGAAGAATTTCTTCACAGAAAGGGTCGTGAGGCATTGGAACGGGCTCCTCAGGGGGGTGGTGGAGTCACCATCCCTGGAGATGTTCAAAAAACGTTTAGATGTGGCGCTTTGAGACATGGTTTAGTGGGCATGGTGGGTTGGGTATACGGTTGGGTTTGACGATCTTTGAGGCCTCTTCCAACCATAACCATGATTCCATAATGACTCATTTCCCTTTTGTGTCTGCAAAGCAATTGTAATAATGGCCTAATATAACTGAAGTATCTACAAATCCTCCTTTATCCCCAACGATGTGAGGTGAAAATCCAATCTTGTTATTAAAATCGGCGATTACTCACAGTATTTCTCCCAGACACACTCAAACTTTGATGAGGGGGAGGAAAAACACCTGACTTTTAACTCCCCAGTTGGCCAACCGGCGGAGTGCTCCCAGGCTCTGCCCACACTGCCCTCCCACCCATTGCCTCGCTGTGGAGGCACTGCGGGTGCCAGACCTGCCCCCCGAGAGATGCACTGGAGAGTCCCCACTGGGGTGGGGAGGAAGAGGAGAAGGAGGAGGAAGGGCTTACCCCTGCCAGGCATCAGACTGAGCCTTGGGACAGCCTGGGACTGATTGCAACAAACACAAATCATCAAAGATTGTGGTGGTAGCATTCTTGGGAATCTTCGTACTTTATGAACACTTACTTCAATCAAATTTATATTTGGGACCCACTGTAGGTAAATAACAGCTCTTTAATTATCACGACATCAAAGTCTCAGTATAATGCTTATTAAGTCATACTTAGAGCCAGATAATCTAGCCTATTTTGGATCCCTCTGTTTAATCTTTCCTTTCTGGCAAAGGTCCTGGAGCTCATGCCCGTGTCCCCAGTATTTTCTCTTTTGCAGAATAAATGTTTATGGGGAAACTCCAGGTGGGCATACAGGTAAGACTGACTAGACGACATTTTCTTTAGATTCTTAGTGATCCTATAAATTTCTCCAAGACCCTCGAGCTTCTCTGGTGCATCTAATCCCGCTCCCACTAATGCCAGTGCCACAGTTCTCAACTTCTCAAGCTATAATCTCACCTGCTCCCGACTCCCTACACCACAGGTCAAGGGGTGTCCTGGCTAATCTGGTTGTTTAGCCCAACTGTAATCATCTCCGGCGCATCCCGACCCCACCGGCCGCTGTGCCGCACTCCTGGCAGTCTGCACGGAGAGAGACCGCCTGCTTTGCGCCTAAGCTAGCAATGTTCAGTTACATTTCCATTAATCCTTCTGTTGATCTTGCAGCCCCGGCCAGCTTTTTCTGTCTGGAGGATGGGACAGATTGGAGGTGAATCACTCCCTGCCTTGTCCTAAGAAGATGAAGGCCAAGATAATGAGATCTTGGTGTTTCTGAGAAATGCTTCTTAATCAGCACTTCCCTTTGATGGCTATTCTTTAATTCAAAGTTCAGGGCTTAGGAGCCACCAGGTAACCCCTTTGAACTTCTGCTGAGGTTCACATGTGGGTTTCCACCTAAAGCCACAGAGCAACAGACCCAGGGCCAAACGCTGACCTGCCACGCTGGCATTGAGAGGGTTGATGCTGCTCTAAAGAAACTCTGCTGGAATAACACCTGCATCTGAACATAAGAAGCTCAGGGACGCATCTTTTTTTTTCCCCAAAAAACCACATATTCTGAGTAGCTACACCTATGGCAGACATGAGGCTCCTGCAAGCACCACTTGTTCCTCAGCAGAGGGGGATGATTTCTGGAGGACAATCGCTTGTCTTGGGTGTTTCAAGCCTCACAAGAGAGGATGAAGAAAGCTGATGACGGCATTAGAAAATCCACATCGTTATACCTTCCTGCAGCACATCACAGGACCCTGCAAAGACCTCGGGCCACAGACTAGGGGAAAAGAAGAGTACTGGGACCCAGCAAAGTGGCTCACAGTGGGCTGCAACATCTGTGCGCTTCTTCCAGAGGTCAGCGACAGCCCAGTCACGCTTTTCTGGGTCTCCTCCTTTAACGAGCTAATCCAACCCAACAGCTAAAATCCCGTCAACTCAACCAAATCCACCTCTGGAGATTAGAATATCATATGAACTGAGCAAAGGCATTTCTCTGAGCTCCCGTGAACCTCACAAACAGACCGAGGGAAGAGTTAGCAAAGCTGTTCCTCCACGGCCGAAAGCCCCATTACCCAAGAGCTGGAAGCAGCCAACAATGAATCTGTAAGTAACCTCAGGTCTCAGGAAACCAAAACTTGTTTCTCTGGTGAGTTTGACTTCTCAGGAGGGGTCCCCACATTGTCACCCAATCCTGATGCTATGAAAAAATCACAATTTTTTTTTTTTCATAAAGTCCATGGAAGAGCACCAGTATTTATGCTGCCAGATACACAGAGGTCAGATGAGATGCTACGCTGGATTCTTTTGGGCTGAGTTGCATGAACCTGTGGCTCTTTCTCATGTTCTGACCACCTCTTTTCCCTTCTCCTCCATGCCCCGTGGAAGGACGACTGACTTGGTGCTCATACCCTTATCCATGGACTAAACTTTCCAAAAGCAGCTCATACAGCCCAGTCCCCTGGAGAGCTCCAATGCCCTGCGTCACTCATCGGAGTGGCTTCTCGGGGAGCCCTGCCTGCAGCGGGGCAGGGGCAGCTGGCAGAGGCAGGCAGTTGGGAACTGCTTGGGATTTTATTTTTTTGTTGTTATTATAATTTTCTCTCTTTTTTTTTTTTAATTTTAAACTTTAATTTAATTAATTCAGAAAATTCTGAAAAGCCTTTTTCCCACCCCGTCCAACTCAGGGCAGGTGTTCTGGCCCTGGGCTCCTGCACAGCACTCAGCACTGTGGCTACTCACCATCAATGGGGAATTAGTTGGGATTTTGACCTTATTTTAACCTCTCAGCTGCAAAAGGTGCTATCAGATGCTCAACACAGGCAGGCACAAGAGGCAGTATTTCTGTGAGATATCAGACTTCACATAGGGAGACACATCATGACACAGGTGCTGGGGACCGAGGGGATGTTCAAGGTGCCCCAGCCCACCCTGATGTCCCTTGCAGAGGTTTAGTACTCACCCAGCCCATTTGCGCAGTCATAGAAATCAAAGCAATGCACGGTTCGATCCATCCCGTATGGTCCCATGAGTGTCCTGGGAGAGAGAAGAGAAGCATCTTTCTTTCACAGGCTAAAATAAAAGGATGCATGGGTGCCCAACCAACATGCACACAAGCACATCCTTCCCACCGCCCTGGACATTGCCCACGAAATGATGTAGACACCCAAGTTGCGGGACACAGCCCTGCATATTAAGGTCACACTGGCACAAATCAACCTTCTCCCACCCTCCCCAAAGTTTATACAGATAAAAGAGAGAATATGTGCAGGGCTGGATATCATCCTCCCCACCCAGCAAATCTGATGGACCTGTCTGTGATTCATTACCCTAGATTAACAAGGCTGGACAGCTGTCCAGCTCCTGGGAAATGAGATCAGAGCTCGGACCAATGTTCCGGGAATAAACCAGTTTCACAAATAAAGACAGCCGGTAATAAAGACAGCCAGGCATGATCCATTCCCGAGGTTTTGTAACGCAGGCAGTCTCCATTCCTCTGGCAGGGGGGTCTGGAAAAGGGGGATGCAAGATCTGCCAAGCTTCTCAAGTCCCTGCCTTGCCAGGTCGAGGGTGGGAGCTTCTCATCACAAGTCAAAGTAGGTGGAAGAGCACCTCACACCTGAGTTTCCCCCCGTTCCAAGTAACTCTCTGCAGTCTCACCCTGAACACGCTCTGGCAAGGCAGGTGTCCCAAATAAATGGCACTGAAAGCACCTGGCTCCACTCTGCCCTAGCTGGGGACCCCAGACACCAAACCTGGGACCACCGGCTCTTCTCCTCCTTGGGTGGCCCATGGTGGTCACCCCATGAGGATGGGTGGATCTTGCTCTCAGAAACCCGGAGCAGGCTTCCCAGGATTTATGTCACAACAGCAAAGGAGTTTCTGAATCAATATCTGATCCCAAATCTGGACACAGCTGAGGATGGACAACACTGTGGGGCACAACAGGCCCAGTGGAGTGCAGGGGAGGAATAAACCTCAGGGACTTCTCTTTTCAGGCATCCAAAATACATCTCAAAATATCAAGCTATTCTGCAAAGCCAGTAACACCCACCTCTAAGATTTGGACTGGAAGATTTTTCTCCTGGTTAAAAATACTCCCCCCTTGATAGTCTCACGTTTCACATATTCAAGAGACTGGACAAACAACTGGTCACATCTGGCTGTCAGAAAATGGAGCTTGAAGGCATCCCAGGAAGCCAGAGCAGCCCTGGGCCCAGACTGGTTCAATTTACCATCCAGGATTTTCAAGTATTTTGAGTAAATCACCAAGGAAACTCCACCACGAGTAAACAAAAATAGCTCAAACCAGGCTGAAACGCAACGTAAGGACAGAGGTTTTGGTAAAGCAGATGCCTACTTGATACGATCAACTTTTATCCCCGATGCGATGCACGAATGGCAGAGCAGAAGCGAGCTTCACTAATGATAGAGACACAAGAAACCCAAGAACAGGCACTAGTGATGATGTCCTCAGTTCTTTCTGCTGTGCACAAGCCATCTCTGCCACCGAAACCTGGTCCTGGAGAAGCCACAGCAGATGACTCTTGGCTAGATGTGGCCACCAGGCCTCCCAGGCCTGCCACACGCCCCCTCCCCGATTTCTGCCCCAGCTGCGGGGGGATTACCTGCTGATGATGATGGCTCCCTTGTAAAGGACAGAGACGGCAGGCATCTTGCTGGCGGCGGCAGCCCAGCCCTGCCGGGCGCCAGCCACTCTGATTTGGCAGGAATCCGTTAAAGTGATGAAAAAAAATAAAAAAACCAGGGGGAGGCCGGAGGAAATCACGTGGTCGCCCCGTATGCATGTTAATTCCACCCAACATTAACACAGATCAGCTAAAAACATCCCTAACTTTAGATTAAAGCTTACGCAAGCCAAAGCCAACACGGTCCAACGCAAGCATCTTCCCAAAGAAGCCGAGCAGGAGCTCTGCCAGCTCCCCCAGCAGGGCTGTCGCACTCCTCATTCACACAACAGGATAATTATTTGGATGCATCCCATTGCATCCCCTGCATCCCCATCCAGGGATGAAGGGCAGCGTTCGGTGCAGGACACGTGTGCTCACCGTCCCTAAAGGCTTAAAATCCTTTAGCAAAGCTTTGGAAGTAATAACAGACTGTAGCACTTAGGGGTTTAGGGTTTTTTGTTTGCTTGTTTGTTTGTTTTTAACATCTTTTCCAGCCCACATAATTTCCTTCTTAATACAAACAAGTTCAGCTGTTCCACTGTCTGTTGGAAAGTTGTAAGTATGATTTGCCTTTAAATGGCCTCTTCCACCCCCATCTTGATGCACATCACCCAGCCGGAGAAGCAGCATGACCCCCATTTTGCTGATGTGGGGATGGAAGGATGAAAGGAAATTATACAAGGTTGGCCAGCGAGGAGGGATGGACCTAGAACAAACCACCTCGGTGCTTGGCAGGAGCAGGGCTGTGATCTCAGTGGGCACAGTGTGAAATGAAGAGAAATTCCTAGGAAATGTGCTCCCTGGAGTTACGGACACAGATCCTGCATCCCTACCAGCCCTGGGGGACAGCTGAGGTCTTGGCCCTGACTCCATCGATGGCGTCTACCTCATGCTGTTCCCACAGTATCTCTCCACAGGCTCCTGGCCAGCCCCCATTAATGGTACCAGACTCGTTAGCCGAGCATCAGCGTATATCAGCTCAGCTGGGGATCAGACATGGATGTGCTTGCTTGGGACTGCAAACTCTGCCGAATATTTCCTTGAATCTGATGCTGTTGGATATTACTTTTCCCATGTGTGAACAACTAATTTTATTAGCAAGAGCTTCCGCAATGGCTGTGTGAAGCCTTGCTGGACAAGTGCAAGGTGCCTGAAAAAAATGACAAATGTGAAAAGTTTTCTTGCATTTTAATTGCTTTTTTAAAAAAATGCTTTCCATTTGAGGGCATTCAGATGAAATATTAAAAAAACCGAGCAGACTAGACCTTCAGGTGGCCAAAACTCATCTAAAAAATGAATTCATTTAGCTGCAAGATCAAAATTTTGATAAATAATGCCAACTAGACATAAAATGTAGACACATCTGGTGATACATTACATGCACCCCACCAAAGCAAGGCATGCCCAGCCCCTAGTCCTCATCTCCATAAAGGTTTTGGCCAAATTGGGCTAAGCACGAGCGGTTGTACGTGGGGCCATTTCCCAGTCTGCTGAACAGCTGCAGCCTTCTCTGCACCAAGAGCCTCATAAAGTTACTCATCCTCACAGCAACCCAACAGCAGGGAGATGCTCTTTCTCCTATAGATGACGTCCAGGGCACAGAGAGCTGAACATCGCGTTCCGTTACGGCAAGAGGGTCCAAGTGGCTGGTGACCCCCAGCTCTGGCCCTAAGTGACCCAGTCAAGGCTAGCCAGGAAGTTTTGTGGAGAACAGACACACAAATTCAACTCCACTGGGGTGTGGTAACCCTCCATCTGTGCCTGTTCTATGATGGGGAGCTGGTCCATGCCAGGGCACATCTTCTCAAGGGGCAGGAGTGCCCCGGCACTGTGCCCACCTTGGGGTGACCTTTTTGGGCAGCTCACCTGTGAAAGGATGCCCAAGCAGCCCTCACCCACCAGCCTCCTGCCGGTTACACTAACGATCATACTGCAAGTCCTCTAATGCACTAATAATCATCCCGGTCACAGCAAAAGACAACTTCTATCCCACCACCAAAATTCAATGTACAACCTTCTGAGGTCCTTTGAGACTCTGCTAATAAATTAACTCACAGAATTACCCCTTTGAGTCATGGGCCAGAGCCTTGGCTGGAATAAATCAGCACTGCTGAAGGGAGCGGGTAGCACAAGTGCTGGAGGCAACATCAATGAGACAAGGTGACCTCTCTGACCAGCTTCAGAGGGGCTGCACGAGAGCTCGCTGGAGCTAGACCAGCCCAACCCCAAACATGCAGGCAAACGGGAGAATTTCCCTGCCTGGCAATTCAGTAATTCATCTGCCTTGGTTTCTGCATATCCGGGAAAAATTGCCACACTCAACGTCAAGTGGACATGTGTGTGTTTGGGGCTTGGGTGCTCAGCACCTTCGAAACCAAATCCTTCAGCAGCCGAACCATGGTCCCACCAACCATGGTTCTTCTGGCCGCTGCCAACTGCACCCAGAGCAATGCTTGCCCTTCCCATGTGCCGATGCTTCATACCGGCTGGGTGGGATGTTGCAATAAACCACAGATTGGTCTGCGAGGTGGTGAAGTAAATGAAAATCGAATTAAAGAGGCCCTCAGGGAAGACGAGCAGGCTCAGCTTCCAGATTTATCTCCAAACCCCCAGATCCTCGACTCCATCCTCCAAAACTCGGACTGACTCTGGCAAAAGCATCAGACACTGCTCCTGCTGATTAACATCTGTCTTATTTAGGGAAAGTTTCAGAAAAATAGTTTCAGAAGTTTTTCAGTGTTTTAAAACTCAAGTTCACATTCATAAGCCAGAATAACCTGCCTGAGGGTCCCAATCCTGCTCTGTGTAACTGGTGTGAGAAGGCAAACATCCCATTGACAAAGGAGACGTGTTGTACGCTCAAGCTGTTTACGAAGCTGGGACCTAGCTGAGCAACTCAGAGTAAATCCAGCTGGAAAGCCCAGGCTTCTCACCCCAGGGAAGCGCCAGCGAGACTTTACGCTTTTAAATAAATGGATAAATGGAAGGAGCATGAATTAAGTACAAACTAACGTCACAGGGCTGGACAGCATGTGAACGTGTGCTTAATTTGCATGTCCATCTTTTCGCTGACTGCTAGAAAAAGAAGTTTGAAAACTCATTGAACTCATTGATTTTTTTTCTATGTAAAAAGTTACTTTTGTTTGAAAAAATATTTTTAATATAAAAAGTTGAGTGAAACTATATCAGTCAGCTTTACTTAACACTAGCATATATAAGCAGAGGTGGGTGAAGCTGTGAGTGAAATCAAAATAAGTCTTAGAGCAGGACCATAAGGTAAAAAAATGCCAACAGCAAAATATAGCACAAGTCGGGCACATTTCCAATGCATTTTTCTAAGAGATCATGAAGGGGATAGTAGGGGAGAGAGAAACTGGGAGGGCTGGGGAGAGGCACAGAAAGGGAGTGGGTTATGTACTGGCAACTGTGTCTGCTGTCACGGTGCTCTTCCCCCATCCCACAGCAGCCAGCTGAGCTGCTGTTGCCTGCCAAGGAGCAAGGAGGCAAAGCAGGTTGTTACTGGGTTGGCTGTGCCCTACACACCATCCCTCCTCCTCCTCTTCCTCCTCCTCCTCCTCCTTCTCCAAACCATCAAACTTTGACCACCGCCAAGAGGAAGCCAGTGGAGAAGCTGGTGGCAATGTATTTGTCTGGGTTTCAGAAAGAAAAGAGGGGAAGAGGATGGCTGAAACTAGCACAGCCAACAGTAAAGTTATTTTTTTCTCATCATTCAAGTCTCCCCTTGCCCTTCCTACCAAGACGACAAGCAAAGAGTGCTGCGAACAGCTGGCCCACAATAGGTGAAGGTCATGGGTTTAATGTCATCGGGAGTGCTGGCACTGCGCGGTCAACATGGGCGCAGAGAGATGTCCAGCAGAAAATGCAAAATTGTGTGGGAATACATTGCTCAAGGCTTGTCTCTTGTGGAACATGCTTTCATTTGAAATTGAGGGGTTCATTGAGTGCTCTCCCCAGCCAAAGAGTTCTTTGCAGCCCATGGTGATCAGGTTGGGTAATCTCCAGGTCATGTTAAGGCCATACAAGCAAAGAAAGAGAGCCATCAGTCTCCTCAAATATTTCAGCCCCAACACTGAGGCTAAAACCCAGGAA
Organism: Cariama cristata; assembly: GCF_000690535.1. NCBI lineage: Eukaryota > Metazoa > Chordata > Aves > Cariamiformes > Cariamidae > Cariama > Cariama cristata. Next base: position 13,556 of record NW_009636616.1, on the reverse strand, counting down.
CCAATCTTTTCATGCAACTTAGCCTTCAGCGCTGACTGATGGCAAAGAGATCTGGATGGCTTGTGCAGCCCAAGCTACGGCTCATGGAGCTCCTTTGACAACTGAAAACTAGAACTAAAGAAACATCTGAAACTAGATAGCTGAAACTAGAACTACAGAAACATCTCCAGCGTGTCAAAGGAGATGTCTGTCTGCTGGTGGGACAGCCAAGAAGACAACTCCACTACTTCCCAAGCTGAAGAGGACCCGCATATTTTGCTGTGCCAGGGCAGAGCTGTTTGCCCCAGGACACACAGCACCTCTGGACTTCCAGGCTTTGAAGTCATCAGCTCCTGGGCTTTCAAGGTGTTAGTTTTCAGTCCATTTGTGAAGGTCTGCAGACTCCATGGGAAGGATGCTTCCTCCTGCTTTGCTCTCCCCTGATTTTTCCTAGCAGCACATTTTCAATATGGATTTTCTCCTAAATATAATTACGTGATCCTCCCTGCCTCCAGCCAAGCCCTGTGCTGCCAGAGGGGGGAGTTGCCTGAAGGCTCCCTCCCTTCCAGTCCCCAGGGCAGGAGATTTCAGCCTTCTTGCTTTAGAAAGCACCATTAGGATCATAGATATAAAGTAATGGTTCAGGTAGGGATGCGATAAAATTGATGAGAGGTTCTTTTCTATCCAACAGAAAATCACGAGCGGACGCAATTCTCTGCTATGTTATTATTCACCTCTCCTCTACGTGTTGGTCAAAGGACCTTCTGGGAAAGCAGTCTTTAGCCTGTCTGTGGAGAAAAGGCTCTCCTACATTTCTTCCTTGGTCTGTCTTCTGCCTCCTTCCTTCCCTGCTTCTTGGGAAGGACCAACGTGAGCACCAAAGTAGGTGAATGGTGGCCACCGAATTGCACTTCAGCTGGAGGAGCCGCGCGTGGTTGTCCCCACAAACCAGGGCTGGCTCCTCGCGAGCAAGGACTCACTGCGGTCGGTGCTGGCTGCAGGATAGTGAATTGTGGGATTTATGATGTAAGATAACTACAGAAAAAGAGATGACCCAACCACAGGGACAGGCGTGTTGGTGAGCATGAGAAGAGACGCAAAGAGGTGCATCCCTGGCAGAAACACAAGGCAAAATGAGAAGGTCAAGGGAAAGGGTCAGGTGCAAGGACACAGTGCTCTCAGCCCTGCCAGTTAGCTGAGAGGGATTTGCTGCACACCAGCCACGCAGTCAGGGTGGCCAGGCTTGGCCACACGCAGCGCGGAGAGCAGCCGAGCCCGGGTATGGCCGGACCCCGTGGGGATGCCCAGCCTGGGCAGGTCCCGCAGCAAGCATCCCTGACTGCATCAGGTGATTCAGCCAGGACCAAATCACCCCAAATAGGTGGTGGCTCCAGGCAGGGTCCTGAGCTCAGCCAAGCAGCAGCACAAGGATGCCAGCTCTGGGGAGGGGTGGGTTGTGCTGACAGCAGCACAACAGGGAGCCTCTGTGCACGGCTTAGCAGAGGAGCGGGGTCCCAGCAGGTTTGCGTGGGTGGGGATTAGAGGTGGAAAGACATCTTGCAGTGGCAGTGAGATCTGTCTGAGGGCTTTCGGCTCCAGAAAGTGTGCAGTAAGAAGTTTTGAGGTGGGAGGGTGCAGCCCCTGGCAGGGCACTGTGTTATGGTGTTATGGGCTCTGCCCACATCCCACCGACACCAGGAGCTGCAGTGGGAGCAAAGGGCTGCCTGGGCAGCGTCAGGCACTTGCTTAATAATGATCCAACATTTGTTTCATGACAAAACAAAATTAGCGTAGGCTGAAGAGGCATTTACATCTGATTAGAAAACAGAAAAACACAACTGTGCTGCTTACAGGATCAGCTACAAAGTGTGGATAATAAATCAAACAATAAATCTGCTGCTATGGAGCTGGGAAGCAACAGCCTGCTGTCCACAGTCATGGTGCAGCCCACATCATTTTCATAAATATTACCTGTGGGGTTGCTTCAGATGAGGTCATAAGATCAGGGATGTTCATAGACAGGTCTGAACAGAATAGGGAACAAACCATCATGGAATTATAGAACACTGGGTTGGAAGGGACCTCAAGGATCATCTGGTCCAACCTTTCTTCACAAAAGCACAGTCTAGGCAAGATGGTCCAACACCCCGTCCAGCTGAATCTTCAAAGTGACCAATGCTGGGGAATCCACCACCTCCCTGGGGAGATTGTTCCAGTGGCTGATTGTCCTCATTGTGAAAAATTTTCCTCTTGTGTCTAATCGGAATCTCCCCAGGAGAAACTTGTACCCAAACAAAACCACACTGCCAAAATTACTGGCAAAGCAAGCAGGCAGGTGCTATGGGGAGCACCCAGAGCCCGGCAGCTCTGTGCACCCACCCCTGGCAGGGGTGGAAGCAGATAGAGCGGTGTTGCTGTCCCTGGTGGGGTGACATCGCTCCCTCGAGCCCCATGTCCTGCCCCTTCCCAGTGACACCGCTCGTGGTGAAACCTCATCCCCACAGGTACGGCTGCCAGGCTGGCGGCAGTCACACATCGATGTCTCTGCACCTTCCTTCTCCCAGTGGCCACACAGACCTCGCTGCTCCTTCATCCCCTTCCTCTGGGGCACAGAGGGGGATCCCAGGGGACCAGAGAGGCTGCGCAGGGGCAGCTACTGCTTACCGCCACCATCTGGGTGGTTGCACACCCGTCCCCTCCTCCCAGAGGTGGATGGTCAGCCCTGGTCATTGTCACACACCTCATCTCCACGACATCAGTTTCTTGCAAAAGTGGTTCAGTCCTCCAGGACAGGAAGGAAAGGCACAACCCCTCCTCTAAGGAAAGCCAGAGGCTGTAGCCTACCCCATCCTAACAACCCCCCTTGCCCACCCAACTCTGCTCCCTGCAGCCCAACACAGGCAGAGACCAGAGGGTGGCTCCTGGGGAGCATTTCATCCTCCCCACTCTTCGTGGTGGTGGGTCACCCCTCAGCCCTGCCTGAACCAAAGCCTGTCCCTTAGTCTAAAGATGGAGAGGTGAGGAGTTTTTAAAACTGAGGTAGTTTTCCAACGCTTCTGCTTTCTCTCCTCTTGAGGGAAGATGTCTCCACCCTGGGCTGGATATCTCCTCACCCTTTGGGGAGGAAGACCCCTTCTCCCAGGGCATCTGCCCCATGAACCAACACCACCAGGCCACCAAGACCATAGGCAGGTGGAGATGCCATCTCTCACTGCTGGCCAGCCTTTTCTGTTCTTCATCATCTTTTATCACCCGCCTCTAAACTTCATCCCCATTTTCCAATATTCTTCTCAGGCAGTGGATTTCTGCAGCACAAGGCATTCATTCCAATGAAGTTTTGCTGTCTAAAAGTCAGGTCCCCGCTGCCCATCACCTACACCCCGGTGCGGGGGACAGGGGCTTCTAGGAGGGAGCTGATCCCACCTGAAAAGTATGGATCAAGGCACCCGAGGTGGAGCATTTTCTAGAGGTGCTTCTTGCCCGGTAAGAAGCAGCTCAGCCCACGGGCACCTGCCTGGCAGAGCTGGTCTCAGAGACTGCTGGGGCTTGGAGAGGGTTACAAGGCAGACTCCTTCATCGACACGCAGCTCTTCCTGTGCTGCTGTGAAAGGCGTTGGATGAGGAAGAGGCAAAAGGACCTCTTTAATTAGCCTGTCCCACAGTCATTAGGAAGAGAGGCTGTTTCAGGTGGAAAAAAAGTCAGGCTTGGTCTGTCGGAGGTTTTTGGGAAAAGTTCTTATGCCAGAGCTCCATACCCAGCCAAAATAAGTCCGCATGTCATCATGTCGTGTGTCCCCTGCCCCCATCTGTTCCAGCCCAGACCTCAAATGTACCCACTTGAGATGGGGGTTAACACAATTTAACTACAATCACATGGGAAAGCTTGAACGAGCTCTCTTCATTTTCACCCCAGCAGGACCGAGGCGTGGTGGCATCTCACATGTGGGGAAGCCTTCCTCCCTCCTCCTCCTCATCTGCCCATGAGGTAGGCAATTTGCTGCTCTGCTCGGGGACTCGTGCTGCAGCCCCAGTTTGGGCATCAGCTCCTGTGAAGGGTTAACAGGATTATAAACCTCCCTGCCTTTCTAAATCCCCTGGGCCATGGGATTGGACTGGTTTTATAAACTTATTAACAGGGGACAGTGGGGGTTGCAGACCCTGCTCTGCTGACCAGGCCACCAGCCTGTCCTCCCCAAATTAACATGAGAATGGTGGCAGGAAACTCACCCAGTGAATCCATAAGAAAGAAGATGGAAAGAAGGAGGGGAGGGAAACAGCTGGGTATGGAAAAAAATGGGAAAACAACATATTTTGGGGAAAGACTTCAGGATGTGCCACAGAGCTGGGAGCACAGCAGAGGCTTGGGAAGAGCTTTGACCCATTCTCAAGTGGCGAATGCCCCCATGCTCAAACCCAGACCCCAGCACAAGCCGTAAACACAGCCACAATAATAATGCAAAGAGGATTAGAGGAAGCGTCGGGCCAGTCTTGCACCCTGGCTGTGCCCGGTGAGGAGTCAGCAGCGGGTTCGCCCCCACCTGGGACACGCACAGCATGGTCCGGCCACAAGACTTGCCCAGCATTGATGGGCACCTTCAGGGCTGTTTTATTTCCTGCAGGGTCTGGCAAAGCTCCTGCACAAAACCCACCATTGCAAAACCTGCTTACAGCCTCCGGCAGCCACTCTCTGGAGGAGCGAAGCTGTACAGGAAAATACCACACGGTCACGCCAGCATCACCGCCGGGAGAAAACAGTGCTGAGGAATGAGCCATGTCCAGCTACGGCAATCACCACCCCGTGCCCTGATGATGCCGGGCAAGGTCCTGCTGGCGGGTCACATTTATTTGTTAAATTCTTATTTCAAACTCTAAAATTAATCTTTTAATCAGCAGAAGAGCACGGCCATGCTTTTCCGAGGGCCAGGGAGGTGTTATCTCCCCGCCATCTGCTCGCCACCCTCCACCACCTTCCGGCAGAGCCACCAGACAGCCAAACACTGGCCAGCGCATCCATCACCCATCAGATGCGGGGGCCGGTCCTCCGGCACAAAGCCAGCCAGCTCTCAGCCAAGGCTCTCCATCCGCACAAAGCGCATCCCCGTGGCCAAAGCTGGGGAAGGTTTTGACCCAAAACCCAGGCATATGAGCAGATTTCTGAAGTAGAAAATGGGTTTTGAGCATTTTTGCTTTGCAAGTGTAGGG
>NW_009636616.1:8004-8363 GCF_000690535.1 Cariama cristata | reverse complement strand
GGCGCTTAGCAGCCCCATAGAGCCAGGGATGCCCAGGGGACCCCGGTGAGGCTGCTTATGCTGCCGGGCAGGGGTGTAGCTCTGCCTGCCCCTGTACACACACCACAGCCCCATCATATCAGCACCCATCAGCGGCACCAACCTGGCAGTGCTCCCCAAAACACATCCCATGAGGTCAAGCCTGTTCTGCACTACCTCGTTCTGACCGGCAACAGATTTTGCCTTTCCTGCACTCAAAAGCAGCAGGGAAGCATTGGCACAGCGCTTCAAACCAACCCCTCGGGTGAAGATAGCCATCACCCCAAGGTGCTGCCCTCACAAGCCTGCCTGAACCCCCCTGGGGTGCTGCCCTCCTGAAG
>NW_009636616.1:7156-7789 GCF_000690535.1 Cariama cristata | reverse complement strand
ATGCGTCTGAAGCCGTAGGCTCGGAACCCTGCCCTCGCCTCCAGCCGTGCTCCCGCCGGCTTTCTCTGCCCTACATAGACATCTGCAGCTGCCCAGCGCCTGTCTTCACCTCCCTTCCCCTCTGCTCTGCCCGCTGCCTTCCCCGCACTCACGGGGGGGGGGGCTCCCAGCCACTGGCACAGGGTGGACATGGTCCCTTTGGGGAGGCTGCTTTGACCAGATGGGAGAGCCCACCCCAGGGCTGCAACAGGAGCAAAAGCACCCACAGCTGCTGCCTGCAAAATAAATCCCCTTCCCCACCCCAGGCTGATACCGGTCTCACCTGTGTGCTGCCCCTCCCAGGGGATCTTGGATGTGGGTGCTGTGAGACCTCCCCAAAACCCTGCCCTCCAGAGCGAGGCCACCAAAATGAATTTAATTAAACCCTGCGAAAAACCCTGAGGTCACTGAACGCATCCTCCCTAATGCAGCTCCTGAAGATGGGGACTGAAACGCTGAGCGATGCCCCATTCCCGGCACGGCAGTATCTTGCCTTGCTTACCAGTAAATGAGAGAAAGCCCATTGAAGCGCTCCAGGTCGTGGCCCGAGGGCTGGAGGTAGGACATCATCTGGGGCCACCCGTCCCCTCCAAG
>NW_009636616.1:3443-7099 GCF_000690535.1 Cariama cristata | reverse complement strand
TCCCCGCCGCTTCCCGCCGCCGCAGCCGGCTACATCTAATCCCGGGCGGGCAAGCATGTGATCGCCCCTCTCCCGGCTCCCCCCCAGCTAAACCCCGCTGATGTCCCTGGTTCTGCAGCGCCGGCTGGGCACGGATCGGCTGTGCCGCTGACCAGGGATGCTGCGGTACAGTTAATTCCAGCCGGCAGGTCTGAGCTCCCCCAGGGTTGGAGCCACTCAGGGCGTGGCACAGCGAACGCCTCCGCCATGGGACCCCCACGGCACCCGGCAAAGGTGTCCTATCGCCGGTGTGCAGCTGTCAGCGGGGCACGTGTCCCACTCACTAAATGCCCATTCAATAAACTGAGCGTTTATTTTAACAGGATGACCCCTTCACCCTCCTACCAGTGAGGTCCCTCTGTCGCCTTGCACTTGCAGCGGCTGTTGATGATGGTTATAATCATTAATGATGGTTATAATTGACAGTTAACCTGCCACCACAAACTATTTAAAGCCAATTGCAGGTGTTGCTGACCTACACCAAGCCCAGGCTGTGGCGACACACACTGCTCCCCTCCTCCTCAGATGCTGCCAGTTGGCTTCAGCATTTCCAGTTATTTATATAACGTGGGGCACGATTGATTCGTGGGGTTTTTCCCCCCTGTTTAAGTTCATCTGGTCATACCCCAGCATCCGAATGATGCTTTAGACTACTAGGAAAGCCCTGGGAGTGAGCGCTGGTGGGCAGATGGAAACTGTTTGAAGGGGCAGGTGGTGGGCTTATCCATGTAAATATTCCCAGAGCGGTGGTGGGATGGACAGACAGCAGGACAGGCAGACAGCGGGATGGGCAGGCAGGTCCCTGAGTCAGGGCAATGGAAAAGACCCAAATAAGCATCAACCCGCTGCATGATGCGTATTTTATTTCTCCCTCTCCCCATCAGGCACGGTCCCACGGCACCAGCCTGGGGCGGCCAGGACCTGGGGATTAGGTGAGTCCCGGGGATTATGAAATGCAGCGGTCTGTCCCCATCCTGCAAGGCTCGGGAAAGCCATCAGCCCCACCAGGGGCCAGATCCTGTGCTCATTGCTCCCTCCCAGCTCCAGGTAATGCTAGGACACTTGGGGACTAACTGGGGAAAACACCACATGGTAGACATGGTGGCAATCCAGCTGTCCGGCCACAGCTGCCCAGCCCTGAGCTGAGGGGTCCCGCGGGCATTGGGCACGGTTTGGCACAGCAGGTCTCTGGGGACTTGGTGGCATCTCCAGCCAAGGCACGAGCGCCTGCAGGAGACGAGTTGGGCAACCTCGGTCCTTGGGGTCTGTGTGGCCACCCCAGCCCATGTAGATGAGGAGGAGGGAGGAGGCCAGCGGACAGACCCAGAACAGATGGGCACGGGGGCCTGCGGCACCCGGCAGCCGCCCAGGAGGATGCGCCCATGCCTGGGGTGACAGCCTGCAGGCACTGCTCATCAGGTGTTAACGAAGCTGCCTGGGAGAAGAGGGTGAATTAAGGCTGAGCCCACTCAGCATCCTTTCTGAGTGACTGTGCAGGATGTGCCGGTGCCAAAATCCTTTTCACCTGCCACCTCCCAGCCCGGTGACAGGTCCTCTGAGGAGGCACAGTCATCTGCCCGGGACAGCCACCACTGCTGGGGCTTCATCCCTACGCACCTTTAGGGCTGCAGCTCTGCTTTACACCCTGCCCCTGGCCAGCCCTCTCCAACATATCCCTGGCCAGGACCCCTGTCCTTAGGAGCACCCCATGGTGCATTTGGGGGGCACAACCTTCCCCAGGCCAACGAACCGTCCTGCCAAGGGGTGCCGGTACCCCATATTGGTGCGGGAAGACCCGCCTGCTCCCAGGACTGTCGCAACCCAGCAGGGCGGTGCTGAGCGTGAGCCCCAGGACCAGTTTCTGCTGCTGGGAGAGGACAGGCAGCAGGGTTTGCCGAAACCGCTGGGAGCGGGCGGGGGCAGGGGGGCCGGGGTGCCGTGGCCGGCTCAGGGCTGGGCTGGCCTCTCCTGGTCTCACCGGTCGGGATTGTCAAAGGCGGTGTCACCCTGCTCTGGGGCAGGACAGTGCCCAGCGGCCATGGGGACAGCGAGGCCAACCCGATCCTGCCCTGGTGCCAGCAGCCCAGCTCTGGCCGAGGCACCCGGTGCCGTGGGGCATCATTTCCACCTCCCTCCTTGCAGCTGCCGGGAGCCTGCAGGGACGCCCCACGGATGCGTCCCCCCGCCTTGCCCACAGCCCTGGGGGACCACAGCATCCCCTGAGCCAGGCTTGTGGGGTGAATCATGGCGATGTGCTGGGGAGCGAGGCACTGCCTTGTTCTTTCCTCCAAGAGTTTCCGTGCTGGCAGAAGCTGAACATTATCTCCCTCGCCCATCAGAGGCAGCTGCCTGTGGGTGCGCTCCATCTGCATATTTATACAGATGCAAACATTACACCCCGGAAATTCCCAGCCTTTACATCACGGACCAAAGCCTACCATGGAGCCTTGACCTTTTTCTCCCTCTCAGTGGGTTCTGGGCAGACTCTGCCTTGGGACATCCTGGCCAGGACCTCGGCTGTGGATGACATTCCCCTGCAGGCAGCGGGAGCCCCTTCAGCACCAGGACCACTGCGATGGTTTAGGGCTGCAGGGGGGCAGCTGAGCTCCCAGAAGACCAGTGCTCCTGCACGGATGTCCAGGGCTGCAGCACCGTGCCACACGGGAGACAAAGGGGACACCTGTGTGCCCCCTCCAGGGAGCCAGGACTCCCCTGCTCTCTCCATCCCTTCGTGAGACAAAAGAATAAGGACCAAGAGCAGCTGCCACCGCCTTGGGTACAGCAAGCGCATTGCGATCTTAAAATCCTGATGCCTCCAGCCCCGTTGTATGGTGCTCAGTGCCTTTTGGAAAGCCGTGGCTGGGGACACAGGATAGGGACCTGCCGAGGTGGGGGTGCCCCCCTTTGTCCATCCCCCCAAAGTTTGGTGCAGATGCTCCCCATTCCTCCTCGATACCTGCTGGGTGTGCCGCCGCTGGGTGCCTCCAGCCTGGCACAGGTGGCACCAGCACCCCAAAGCCACCATACCGGTGTGCTCAGCTGCACCGCCGGTGACCACATGGCCCCTCTGCTCCATACCGTGCCAGGAGGATGAGGAAGAGCCAAATTTGATTTACTCCATGCTTCATTTTCATTCCAAATGAGTCAGAGTGCCGGCCTCCCTCAGCCTTTGTTTTGCTTGGCTGCTAGCACCAGCTTGTGCTTAGTGTTTGTTCAATATTTAACTCCCTTGATGGGCCCAAACCCGCCAGGTCCAGCGAAAGAAGCCACTTCCCTGCTGTGGCAGGAGCTTCCCCATCCTTTGGCTTCACTTGGGAGCAATGCAGTTGTTTTATTCTATTTATTTCCTGCAGCTTGATGAAGCCCTGAGCTTGGTCCTTTGAGCCACCGCATCCCGCAGGACCCATTTAAAGCTATCGGGGCTCACAGGGACTGCGGGATGAGGCTGGAGCAGCTGGGCTGGCTGCTGATTTCAGAGCAAAACCAGTCTCAAACGGAGCTGAGGGAGGTTTCGCCCAGCACAGGACCAGTTAGGAACGAGCACGGCTGCATTCCTGTGCAGGTGGGAGCCAGCAAGAAGGAAGCAGCAGCGTGGTGGTGTTTCGGTGCCTGCACCG
>NW_009636616.1:573-3267 GCF_000690535.1 Cariama cristata | reverse complement strand
CTGAAGTTAAATCCTAGAATTCTTCGTGGGGAATTGCTGCCCCCAGGGCTGAGCATCCCCATGCCTGGCTTCTCTGCTGCGATGGGTCTCAAAAACCCCTCGGCACCACAGGATGTGCCAGGGCCGCAGTGCCTTTCAGGGCATGTGAGGAAGAGGATGCTGCCCCCACGGTACTTGCTTGACCCACCAAGCCCTGATGCCTTCCAAAATTAGGATGGGCTTGCATGGGGTGGGATGCAGTGGGATAGCCAAGCCCATCACAAAGGTGTCAGCAGGGAGCAAGACCCCAGCAGCTGATGCCCATCCTGCGCCTCTCGGCAGCGGAGTCAGCCTTGGCCGGCGGTGATGGGGACAGTGCAGGGTGGAGCAGGGCGAGCTCGGCAGGGTGTGGGATCTGCGCCGGCGAAGGACTTGCCAGGAAAATGCAATCTCGTTGCACAAAACGTGGTCCTGCAGCAGCAGCTCAAGAGCTTCTTATCCGGGTTAAGTCAATATTGCTACATCGCTGCCTCTGTCGAGGTGCTCACCCCTCTGTGGCAGGAGCTGGATGGGTGTTTTAAGGGCTGGAGAGGAGTCACAGGAGTGCAGCAGGGTGGGGGGGGGCCCGGTGGGCTCCAGCCCTGAGTGCAGCTTCCCGAGGTCCCCGGGAGCGGTACCCCTGGGGCTCAGCATCCCCCCACGAGCTCCCGGCTGCTCTGCAGTGGGGCCTGGCCCTGCTCAGCAGCTCCCCGGGCACAACGAGGCCAAAGCCCCTCTCCCCAGCATGGGCTCCTGGCCAGCAGGACACCCCTGCTTCTCGATGCTCAAGGGACTTCAGAGGAGCCGGTGGCACCGAGTCTGAGTACCAGCATGGGGGGCACCGGTCCGGCAGTAGCAGGAGCTGGGGGAGTACACAGAGCGCAGCGGGGTCCGGCTGGATCAGTAAAGCCGCTGAAAGGCTCGTTTGCAAAATAAACACTGCAAAAAAACCCAACTCTCCCATCTCAGGTCTGAGTTGTGGCTCCAGCAGACCCCCAGCTGGGGAAGAAACCTCAGCATGGTGCGTACGGTGCTTTGGGCAGGCACCAGAGCTCATACGAGAGCTGCCAGCACCCCCAAACCACAGGCCCCCAGGTCCCTCAAAACACGCTGTGCAATATGGCTTTGTACAGCACCTCTGATCCCAAGCCAACGTAAAGGCAAAATACCTGGGCAGTTTACATAAGATATAGTTTTCCACTACGATGGAGTTTCTCTCCGCCCGGTGTTTCACCCAGCAGCTGCAATTTTGCAGCTCTCAAGGGCATTCACACACAAAAATGAGCCACACCAGAGATGCGGGGAGATTAGGAGGATTAAGGCTGCAGAGCTGGCGCAGGAGAAGATGTAATGCAAAACCTCTCCGGTCGGCAAAGGCATTTCATCCCTAAATCCAACCTCTGCTCACCTTTGCAAAGGGTTTAAGAAGGAGGGGGGGCTCTAGGATGCGTACAGCTTATGAGGGGGAAGCTGGAAGAGAAGCAACTGATCCCCTGAGCACCCGGGAATGGGTTTCTGCTAAATATTGGGGAGGGGATACAAAAGCACAAAAAACATAAAGTGTTTCTAGAGCAAAGACAGACATGCAGAACTTCACACGTTAAAATAAAAGTAGGTGGGTTGGGTTTCTCCCTCCTCACCTCCCCTTGTTTTGGGATCAGAGCCAGCGCACCCTGCCTGGGATGGGGGATGCAGGTGCTGCCCGGTTGGGGATGCTCACAGCCTCTGAACGAACCACAGCACCTGGCAAATCCTCCTCCCCTCCAAAAAACAGGGAAAGCCTGGTCTGCCTTAGCCCGGGCAGGAGCCTGGCATGGATGCGTGGGTAGGGTGGGTAACGTGCCAGGCTCCCAGCACTGCCAGCCTGGCCAGCCCACAGGGATTAACTCATACCCGCGGGGGTCAGATGAACAGCTCTTACCAAGGGGATTCAAACAAACTGAATCTATCTGGAAGCAAAAATTGGAGCTGGGCATCCTGAAGACAAAGCTATAACCTCAGTTCTAGTTAAGATGGAGTTGCCATGGCTGGTAACTGATAAAGCCCAGAAATTCAGCCCCAGCCAGCATGGGGTCAGGCCAGCCGCCCCAATTCGGGCTGTTTCAGGCCTGGTGTGGGAGGGCTGCCGCTGCCAGCCCTTGCCAGCCTGCTCCAGCCTCACCCCATCAACCCCCGGCAGCGGACAGGGTCCCAGTCTCATTGCACGGTTTCAGCCCACGGGAAACTTGATCCCAGCAGGACCCTGCCACCCCTGCCAGGACACAGCACCACCAGATCGGGCTTTGGGCACCTGCAAGCCTGTTATATATGTCTGCTTGCCAAAGGCTTGGAGATACTTGGCTGGACAAGGCCATGAAAACCCGAATCATTGCTATTTTGTGGGTGGTAGTCTGGCTCTGAGCGGGTTCAAGGCTCTGTGGGGCATCGGCTGCGGGTTTCAGCCTCTCAGCCAAGCTGGTTTCTGATGACTAATTCACTACTGAGAAGCGGCTGACCGAGCTGGGGAGCACGGTCGGCCCACCCCAGTGCCACGGAGCCTCCCCGCTGCGGGCCGATGCGCTCAGTCCCTTGCAAGAAAACTGCCTCTCACCCCTCAAAAGCAGCCAGGAGGACAACCCCCTGCCGAACCGAGAAGGAGGAAACTCTCCCACAGACATACACACACACTTGCCTTGC
>NW_009636616.1:0-433 GCF_000690535.1 Cariama cristata | reverse complement strand
TTTAATCCTACATGGGCACAAAATCCTGGGATAAAAAGGCCAGAGCTGGTCCTAATTGCTGACTGCTGGGTGCTCGTGGATGTGTGAGCAAAACCTCTTCGGCTGCAGTGGGCCTGGGGAATCCTACATGGGCACAAAATCCTGGGATAAAAAGGCCAGAGCTGGTCCTAATTGCTGACTGCTGGGTGCTCGTGGATGTGTGAGCAAAACCTCTTCGGCTGCAGTGGGCCTGGGGGAGGCACCTCATTGCCTTCTTGCTGCCTGTACGACCGAGCCCCCAGGGAGGAAGGGATCCCCCTTTCTTTGGGGGGGGGCTGTCTGCCCCAGTTCACGCAAGGGCAGCGCTGGCACCGGCTTCGCGAGGAAAGGGAAGGGTATAGGATATATCTGGCGGGAGCCGTGATGTGCAGCACAGGGAGCGCTCCTAAAGACA
>NW_009636615.1:0-4814 GCF_000690535.1 Cariama cristata | reverse complement strand
TCCTGTTTTAGCCAAACCAGGACAACTATATATTGGAAACATCTTGATTTTAATCTCATTTTTGATACATTGTCCTAAATTGCTTAGATTTACTTGTGAACTCTCTACTTCCTCAGGCCTCTGGATTTAGATGGTTTGTGTGCAGCTATGTTGGTGGGCTCACTGAGCAAGGCTTTGTTTAAACGACTCTGATTTTGAAAACAGAACATGATGAAAAAGGGCTCATGAAGATATCAACTGGAAGACAGAATCCTGTTCTGAACTGTAGATTATGTGCGTGCTTAAGATATCCTTGCTATGACTTGTTATTAAAGGGGAGAAGAATAGCTACTTTCCTTCGGAGTGATCTTTAAACTACGGAAATGATGGCCCAAAGTGCTAGCCTGCAAGTGTCTAGTATGCTCCCAGTGCTACAAGAATAAAAAAGTCAATTTTATATTCTCAAAGCAACCAAGGCTTGTTATAGGCAAAGAAATATGTAGTCAAAATAGTAATTGATTTCACATTAGGAAAAAGATTTGAATAGCAAATATGGAAGATGGAGAGAGGAGATACAGTCATGTAAGCTTAGGTTCATAGAGCTCAGTTTTTGATAAATGTAAACACTGTAAGAAAGAAAGTTGTTTATTACAAAGGTAGGCATGTTACTATGGTAACAACTGCATGATTCAAAATTGCATATGTTCTTTTACTTGAATAATCACTGCAATGAGTAAGCAAGATGCATGTATTTGCCATCATTTCCAAAACCAGCCTCTGCAAGACATGCGATTTTGCATAGTAATCAATGTTAAGGAATTTTCTGATGATAAATAAGTAATTTAAAAATAATTATATTGGATTAATGTATTTTTTATTTTGTAATTTGTTAGTTTTATAGTAGTTCAAGTAATACTTTTTTTTTTTTTTAATGAATATTTATATAATTCCACTAGGCTGGATATCTTACAAGCCATAAGTACATTTTGGCTTGATATATCTAGTGCTGCTAAGATTTATTAAATTATTTACCAGACTAGGAAAATTTGTTTCAGAAAAAGGGAAGACCCTCTCACACCAGTGTTCAAATGCCCATATACAGTTAAAAGCCTTATGGATGATCAGTGAATTTAACTATAGCATTTTAATTTGAAAATTGTAAAAGAAATTAGTAACAATCTGTCTTTTAAACTTTTTATGATACATATTTTTAATTTTCTTACAAAATGCTATCTGCTGGTATGAAGTTTTGATAAACCGACTCTAGGATTAATACTTATTTCTGGGACAGTAATTATTTTACTTAAAACAGGTAATACGTTACACTGCATTCTTAGGAAGATGCAAGGACCCTGTTGTCTTCTGCCAAAGCCTTCTTATACTGTAACAACATAGTCAATTTGCCTTCATCTCTGAGCTGCACAGAGCAAGAAAGTATTAGAATAATCCAATAGATATTCCAGGATATAAAAATATACTAGAATATGTGGCAGCAGTTGATAACATTCTATTCAGCTTTTTACTTTAAAAGGTGAATCATCTTTGAGGGGAGGAGGCTTACAACAGGCTGGATTTCCCTCAGGAGATAAGGAGTGTGTGAAAAAGTGTATAATAACAGTTGTTATTTCAAGATTCTACACTGAGTCATGCAAATACCACTTACTTACTGATTATCATGACAAGTACTGATATCATGATGTAAACCACACTGGACTGCAGTAATCTTTCAGTAATAACCATCCAGTTTCTCCTAAAGCAACTGAGAAGGATGTTAGTCTCTCAATTTTTTTTGCATTGAGGAGTATCAAGCTATACTTAAAAATATTTTTCCCCAACTTCAGTCCACAAAATGGGCCTTCAATAATTTGTTCCATATGTTCTGAGACCAAGACTGCCTAAATTTAAGATTAGCTATTAACAGGTCAGGTGTTTATGATGCAGCAGATACTGATATGTTATCTGTTCAATAATCTGAGTTGATGAAATGAGTGCTAGTATAATGAAATGAATTTGAAAGATCCAAGAAATATCAGGTTGTAAAATACGGTCCTTCTCTTCACATCTTTATACATACAGAGTGGAAAGTATGCATGCTGGGAATCTGTCAGTCAATCCAATATAACTGGCATCATACATACACACCAGAAACAGCAAGCATTTGCTGAAGTATTTTGATGAAGCATGTGTTTATGTAATGTTGTTTAGTTTTTCCCTCATCACTAATCTTCTGTGTTTCATGTGTTCTCAGTTTCCATACCTAAAAGGCTATACTATCATATGGATGATTGCTGTGAAGGGTGTATCATTTCCACAGCTGTTTTTTTGTTGTTCATTTGCATAATTTACAATATGTGGCTATGGGGAAAAGAAAATTATTGTATTAGGGAGAATATTTTCATAATTTTGGTGAGGATTACCCAGGACTGTCAGCCTGACACAACAGGATAAAGTTGCTGATATGGCTCAGAACTTTTGATGTAAAGACTGTAAGCTATAATGCAACCATACTGGAGAAAGTTACTCTCCAGGGTTGAGTGAACTAAGCCTAAACAAAGACATGACCCCAATAAACACTAATTTTTATACTAATATCAGAGAACAGACTGAGAAAGATATTCAAACTTTTTTTTGCATATTATCAAGGCACCAGTGTGTTTCAATATGGTTCTTTTAGTGGCTTTATGAGATGAACAGGCCTTATTGTGTTAATATATGCTCATTCAGAAGACTTTCTTTTTTCACTAGTGACAACCACAATAAATTACATTGCCTTCTATCTATTTTTACTAACTAAAATTGCTAAATCAGCATATCTCCTGCATAATGAAAACTTTATAACATAGAAAGTATTTCTCCTGATCCTTAGTATAATACAGTTAAGATATTGTATTAAGCCAGTGTAAACTGAGAATCACTCACGTGATAAAGTGTATCATGTTAAACTGAGTGACTGTAAAACCTTTTGGAGTACTTGAATTAAAAATACATATAGTTTCCAGGGAGCCAGTCATGAGGAGGCAAATGCCAGGGTCAAAAAGAATTAGTGGTGATCATGAGCAGATATTGATACAAATGAAAGATGCATAGTGTTTCTCAGTACCCAATTCAGTAATTAAAAGTTCTAAATTAAGTTAAATTCCCAATTTTGAGTCTGTTTTCCCTATGACGGTAAAACCCATGAGGTTTTTTTCTCCTATTCTTCCTATTTTCTCCCTTTCCTACTTGGGAGGAGTGAGTAAGAGGCTGTGTGGGTGCTTGGCTGCTAGCTGGGGCCAGCCCAAGACAGTGTTATAGGCTAGCACTGACTTTGCAGCCTTTTTTTTTTTTTTTGTCATGCATAGCTGGTAGCTCAGTTTTTATACAGATGTAAAATTAAACTGTGCAACAGAAATTATTAAAAAAAAAACATGGAAAAGAACTTAAAGTATTTAAAAAGCCTGGGATGGTGTGTGATAATAAATTTTCCAGGTATTCTGCAAGATCAGAATGCTGTGTTATGCTGATTTACAAAGGAAGAAAATCCTTATTTTTATTGATTGGAAGATCAGTCCTTTGAGAGATATTAAAGAAAATGCTACAAGAGTATAGGCTCAGGAAGTCCAAAAAATTCAAAGGACTGGAGTCTGGGAGAAATAAGCTTGTCCTGTTCTAGTAATCTTCTTCAGCTACCCACTTTTTAAGAGAGGGGCTAGATGTGTCTTTACTCTGATCCAGTAGAGTTATTCTAACCTTCTTATCTAGGCCAAGAAAACAGTAGAGGTAATTTACTTTACTGTAGGCTCATCTTTACAGTAGCAGTGTTAGATAAGGAAAACAAAATTAGAATTTGTTAGATCAAACATAACAGAACTAAAGAAGGAAAGTGAATTCTCAGGCAAATACTGTTTATCTGTTGCCAGTTCAACTGGTGTTCCCCAGGGCTCAGTAATGGGATCAGCTCTGTTTAATATCTTTATCAGTGATCTGGACAAGTGGATTGTGTGCACCCTCAGTAAGTTTGCAGATGACACCAAGTTGGGTGTGAACGTTGATCTGCTTGAGGGCAGGAAGGCTCTACAGAGGGATCTGGACAGACTGGATCAATGACTGAGGCTGACTGTGTGAAGTTCCACAAAGCCAAGTGCTGGGTCCTGTACCTGAGTCACAACAACTCTATGCAACGCTACAGGCTTGGGGAAGAGTGACTGGAAAGCTACCTGGTGGAAAAGGACTTGGGGGTGTTGGTCAACAGGTGGCTGAATATGAGCCAGCAGTGTGCCCAGGTGGCCAAGAAGGCCAATGGCATCCTGGCTTTTATCAGGAATAGTGTGGCCAGCAAGACTGGGAAAGTGATTGTCTCCCTGTACTCGGCGCTGGTGAGGCTGCACCTCAGGTGCTGTGTCCAGTTTTCGGCAGCTTACTATGAGAAAAACATTGAGCTGCTGGAGCGTGTCCAAAGAAGGGCAACGAAGCTGGTGAAGGGTCTGGAGCACAAGCCTTATGAGGACTGGCTGAGGGAGCTGGGGTTGTTTAGCCTGGAGAAAAGGAGGCTGAGAGGAGACCTTATGGTTCTCTACAACTACCTGAAAGGAGCTTGTAGCAAAGTTGGGGTCAGGCTCATCTCCCGAGTAACGAGTGATGGGACAAGAGGAGGTGACCTCAAGTTGTGCCAGGGGAGGTTTAGATTGAATATTAGGGAAAATGGCTTCACCAAAACGGTTGTCAAGCGTTGAACAGCCTGCTCAGGGAAGTGGTTGAGTCACCATCCCTGGAGATATCGAAAAGACATTGAGACGTGGTGCTTAGGGACACGATTTAGTGGTGGAGTTGGCAGCGCTAGGTTAACAGTTGGACTT
>NW_009636614.1:0-999 GCF_000690535.1 Cariama cristata | reverse complement strand
GCTTGATTAACAGGCAGATTAACTGTTACTGGGGTTTTGAACAGCTTGTCCCAATCAATAGCATTTAAAAAGCCCGTCAGGATGCGCTAAGCTTCCACCACCACCACCACCCCCCTTCTTTTCTGAAGGCTTTTCGAGCGGGTCCGGTTGCATGACACTTTTCACATACATATAATCAAAGGCTTTCTCCTACAGAAAGATGTATGTTCGTCTTCCAGTTTCAGAGCGACTTCGGCAGGGTCCAGAAAGCCTTTTTTTTTTTTTTTTTTTTTTTTTCCTTCTATCCTGCCACATAAAACTGTGCCTTATGCAAAAGGCCAACATAAAAGAGGTTAAATCGATTCCAAACTTTTTGCAGATTGTTTATAAACTAGAAAAGCTCCACTTAACTCAGTGTCCTCTGCATTATAGGTTTCAAACACTGTCTCTACATATACAAATAGGCATTAAGTGTCCTGAAGGCAAAAGCATTGTAGTCTAAGACGTCAGGATTTGTGTATCTCTTCAGTTTTAGACCGAACTGGACAAGAGGACTTTAAGCATTTTTCTGGGTATTAAAAAAGGTAGTTTGCAGCCCAGATATTAATACAACGAGACGATACTGGAGTCTCTAACTCAGCACTTTCTGCTTTCAGCACCTAACAAAATACGAAAAGGAAGCGAACGCTGCTGTTTAACGCAAATCAATACCCAGGCACGAGGTCATCTAAAAATGTGAAAATTATTTTAATTAGGAAAAACAAACAAACAAAAAGCTTTGCCATATATAATAACTACTTACCTTTTTTAAACCTTTTTTATTATGCCCATTTTTTTCTTTTTGTTTGGAATAGTTAAAAAAAAAAAGGGGGGGGAGGGGGGAACAGATGCAGAAAAATGCTAGTTACAATAATCCTGTGCGGATTTTAAATCTTCAAAGGGTGTCTAAGTCCATGCCGAGAGCCACGACCGGGGCCGCGGGGTCCCACGGCCGCGGGGACCCACGGCGTACCTCGGGCT
>NW_009636613.1:0-440 GCF_000690535.1 Cariama cristata | reverse complement strand
TGGGATTGTGGAGTTGCCAGAGAAATTTTCATGATCTCTAATGAAGCCAATTAAGCGAGTGCTTGTGCAGCTACTCGCAATTATATACATAGTGCACCTCAGTGCCAGTGTACCCCAGAAGCAGCAGAGATAACTGGAGCTCAAATACTATCATCTGCCATTCCCTGTTCAAACAGACAAAAAGTAATTTCCCTGTTAGTTTCGGAGAGGTTTGCACAATAAGAAATTAAGGCCTTATATGAAGGCAACTTCAGTATTTGCCAAATTTTATCCTTTATTCAGTGACATCTAACACGATTCAATTATGGCTTGTCAAAAGCATTCTCCACTGTGGAATAGAGTGGAAAAACGGATTACACACAAATGGCTGTGGACTGTTACAATCAACTAGGGGACTAACAAACTCTTGGCTTTCTTAGTAAGATGTGCAAAGAGAAGGT
>NW_009636612.1:37499-62097 GCF_000690535.1 Cariama cristata | reverse complement strand
GGTCCCTCCAGCAGCCCCTGAGGGGATTGCTGGTTCAGTAGCATAATGTCAGGGTCCAGGCCAGACGCACGTCAGGTGATATGCCTGGTGTCTCTTGTGCGGCTTCTGATCTCCTTGCCACAGTCCCTGCCATTAGCGTTGGCCGCTTCCAGAAGCGTGCTCCTCTGGCGGGTGAGGAAATAGTTATGCTGGCTTTGATGAAGTCCCTGACAGCATCTGGCATGCTTGGGTAGCTTGCGCTGGTGGCCCAGAGGGTCAGTCTGTCTACCCGGAAAGTATTCGTTTTATCTGTCTCTCGAGATCACTTCAAAAATAATTTCCCTGAATCATCTCTTAAGAGAAGGACATACCAACTTTTTTTAGGCAGATGTTTGTTCTGTTGCATCTATTCCTTACGCTTTGTTTTTTGTGTACGCAAACATGTCAAAATGCCTTTGGTGTGTGACTCATTAGGAGCTGCTCTGAAGGTGTTTGAGTGGTACTGGAATTAGTTAGAATGTCATTAATGATGTAATTCTCCTGAAGGGTCTCTTATCCTCCTCCTAGGCTTATAGTATGGGGACAGAAATATTTTTCAAGTCATTTCTGCTATCCTCCTTACACTTCACTCATCAGCTGCAGCAGCCTGCTGGGTTTCCCTGGGATCTCAAGTCGGGGTCATCCTCTTCTTTGCAGACACTTGCCATGTTGTATGTTGCTGGGGCCACAGCCTTCCAGCAGGGCGTTTAAATATAGACAACAAAGACTATTTGTTGACATCTTTCAAAGACTGAGCACATCTTTTGCAATCCATGCTGTCATTTAGAAAACCCAAAGTTATTTTAGGATATGAATCGTTCCTTGTGCCGTCAGTAGGAAAACACTCAGAAATGCACACCTTGCAAATCATCCTGTCCTGCCCTTGTACAGACAACATTCACTTGAAATGTGTCATGCTTTCTTTGCATATTCTGTTATAATCCTTGCACTCGAGCAACTGTGGTGAGTCAGAGAAGCCACATGTGTGACAGGTGATTACAGTGAATGTGAAATCTGACAAGAAGGGAAGTGGAAAAGGTGACTGCCCGCTCCCTGACATTTTTGTCATCTGGCATTGACATTGGGATGCAAAAGTAAAGCCTGAGAAAGAAAATGTTTGTGATTCAAAGTTGTTGAATGTAAATGTCATTAAGGTTTTCTTTCAGTTCTGGATTGCTCTCATACTGTATCTGGAAAGACAGTTTTTTGCCTCTAGCATGATGTTAAGGTCACTTTCTCGTGTGGAATCTCCTGCTGATGTTTGCTTAGTGGATAAAGAGGAATGCAGTTGATAGAAAAGCAACATGAAGGACAGAAAGCTTTATGCATGGGGGAGTTCCAGAATTTCCAGACTAGGAGGTCTGAACTGGCAATATCTGTCTGTCCTACGGTACTGAGCTCCCAAACCACTCTGGAATGAGGCCTTTCAGCCTAAAGCCTTGGCTGTCAATGCACATTGTTCCTGTAGCATGCGGAATGTTTTGGCATAAAATTAAATACCTTGTTCCTAACCCAAACTTCAATTTGAGGATTTCTGTGTTGACTCTAGATAGACTAGTGACATGAAGTTAAGTTTGAGATATGAATCAACAAAGTTGTTGAGGGCAGAAAACTTTTTCTGTTTTTGTTTGTTTGTTTGTTTTTGGTTTTTTGTGTGGTTTTTTTTTTTAAGTAAAACCAATCCTTTAAGTCCCTATTTGTGACATGTAAACTTTATACATAGTATAAAAATTATAACAGGCTTTAGTCAACTTGCTTCTTGCTGAAGTCCTTTGTGGTAGAGGTGTTTTTGTGGTAGAGGTGTTTTAGTCTGTTCATGAAGGAGTAACATAGAGGTTGTTAAACAGGTAATTCTCAGCAAAGAGAACCTGCACCTTAGTTAAATCAATTTTGTTCAGGATTTTGTTTCTATCCTTGCTTGTAATAAATTTAAAGGAAAGTTTATGGCAGCAGGTAGAAACTTTAATTCAACGTTAGTTAACAACATTGCTTTCAACGTATGTGGGGTCCCACTAGGAACTCAAAAGTACGGATTTCCAGCAGGAGTCCTGGAGGTGCAGATTTACGTGCCGAATGTACGTATCTGTGTGAGCTGGGTTTTGCTAGTGTACTAGAAGTGTAATTATGCAGTACTTAATGAAAACACTACTCCGTGACTCATTGTACGCTGCAGGAAATCTGCAGATGATTCCTGCAAATTTGCGCCTTGTGTTGTTAGAATGGGTGGATGTGACGCTCTCCTCCATGTCCATGACAGGTAGCAGGCCCTGATTTATTACTACAAGACCTCTGTGAAACCTAGGAACAACATGGTTCTCTTTCTTTGTGTGTATGTCAAGCTTGGCTTTATTATACAGAAAACCATAAAATGCCAAGTAGTAAAGTAGGACAGATAAGCTTAGTTCCACCTAGGGGACAGCAGAATGCCGACCCTCACCGTATCTTTGTGCCAAATATACTTCCAGCTGACACTCGGTATCTTTCTAGGCCGATCAGCAACCTGCAATATGGCAAGTCCTTTTTCCTGTTCTGTGACATGCATAGATACGAAGGGCATGTTTGTCTTCCAGATACATTAAGCAGCTGCAAAATTGAATTGGCAAAACTTGCTCTTTGGACTGGCCAAATGATGTGCTCATATGTGTTCAAGAGTGTTTCGTGATACAGCAGTTGTATTCTAATTAGAAGCCCATTCTTAATTGCAAGCAGGATGGAAGAACTGTAGTTCTTTGCAGGTGTCAGAGGAGAAATGATGATGGTCCTTTTGAGGCCAAAGCTTGCTTTGAATGAGCCAGTGCTGGCAGTGAAGGTCAGAGCCCTGAGATATCCTGAGTAAGCTTACTATCAAGCTCGAGTATTTCCACGACACCCAGTGGGTCAACTGATGGAAGTCTTGCTATCAGAGGGTGTTGAGTTCCGTTCTGTTTACAGCATTGGCCTGATTTTGCAAAAACAAACCATAATCTGCTTTGCATAGTATTTCTTTATAAACAGTTAGGAAGTTGTGGATCCTTTTTCTTTTTCCTTTTCTTTTTTCCCCATCCAAATAGCTGATCTTGACTGAAAGTACTGAGTTAGAGAAAAGGGAAGTTACAGGATGAAAACACCTATTTGAGCAATCTCTTATTCATAAACAACTCTTTGCTCTTTCCCCTCCTTGCTGCCCTGGAAATGTGTTTGAGAATATCTGTGAATATCTCATAGTTCTCTTGTGACGTACAGAAGTCACCTTTTGCAGCCTGGGACATACTAGGAACTGTCTTATAAGAGCATATGCGACAAGTCTTGTACTTGTCCTGTAATGGTATGATTAAAAGCATGTTTGTGTAGCTTGGGCCCTCTGTTTGGTTTTGGTTTCTTTTCAGATAATGTTTTACTGTAATCTTGAATTTGAAATATGACCTGTTAGACTAATCTGTAGTTCAGAAGTAAAACCTGTGACCTGTCCGATCACTTTCTGTCCTGTGTTCCCAAGGAAGGACCACTACTGGAGGTGATTATTAGTTGCTGACTTTTTATATGCTCTGTTTTTTTCTGCATTACCTAGAAGTCCAACAAGGGAGCATGGACCAGCCCAGCGGAAGGAGTTTCATGCAAGTTCTTTGTGAGAAATACAGCCCTGAGAACTTCCCATATCGTCGTGGACCTGGTATGGGGGTGCATGTCCCAGCAACTCCACAGGGTTCACCTATGAAAGGTAGGTTTCTGATCTTTGTGAGCATCTGTGGGTTTCTAGGTGGGATCAATTTCTTGGTTGTTCTTGCTTATGCTGAAAGAAGCATCGCCCTGAATTGACCAGAAAAAGAAACATCACGATGTATTATAATGTGTTTCTTACTGAAGAGCTGAGAGACACGAATCCAACAAAGACAGAAAGTTGATCTAGTGACTGAACCGGTTGCTGTGAAAAGCACGTAAGTTTCCCTACCGCATAACAGAATCAGAATCCTGTCAATGAAAGATGGAAATAAGGCCCTGTGCAGTGCTGAGTTTTGAGAGTTCAGCAGTCCCTCGAGCTTGTTTTCTTCAGACTAGCCATACTAACTATTTTATTATTGGCTGCAACAACAGGTATTTTGGCAGAGATGGCTTAACAAATACATAACACTTGATCTAAATTCAAGGTTGGTCTACGTGCTCATGTATGTCCTTGAGCCCCCTAGGCTGCAGAATCTGTGTCACTATTTCCTGCTCTTTGAACTGGATCCGTTTGACACCCTTTAGTCTTGCCTCTGATGTTAGTGTTTCATTCTTGGTTTGTACAGATGAGCCTGAGATTCACATTTATCGCACCAGAACTGCCCCTTCTTTGTGTAACCTCTTGCCCATCTTGATCTGTAAGAGTTGTTTAAATTTCCGTCAGGTCAATTTGTATCATAGCCTGCCCCAAAGGGGAAAATAGCCATGGAAATCAGCTGGATGAAGTTTACAGTAACTGAGTTTGACAGAGGAAAAAAAAGGGCTTGAGTTCAGTTGAGGATAAAACATACCTCATGTCACTCAAAATTAACATGAACAGAAAATTGGCCTGATGGAATATTCAGTCAATGCTTTCTCTCCTGTGTGCAAGCACACACTTACCTGAGCTGTTTGGATGCTGAAAAGAGGGCACATTTGTAAGTCTTAAAATGTGACCGAGACATGACTTATGAGTATGTCATGAATAATTCCCAAAGTACAACACTGTTCTTTAAAGAAGCCAAATGCTAATGAACCAAGAAACTTAAAGATCACTCCAGATAATTGTCTGCTGCTAGAATCCCTTTCTAGTCATGTAACTGTCAAGTATTAAGGAGAGGGGAAAAAAAAAAGGGGCACCTTTTTGGGAAAAAGCTTGTTCTTAAATTTTAACAGATGTTGATACTCTACAGAGGTGGGAGAGCTGTATTGTATCTGAAAGAGCGTAAGACTGATGGCTTGCCTTGCCTAAATGTGGATTTCTTGTGTTGAAGTGGTTTCCTGTTACAAATCCACAGCTTTAACTTTGTCATGTTTTGGCCTTAGCAAATCAGGCTGTGATTGAGATCCAAGTCCTTGTCTGTGAAATAGCTGCGAGACTGTTTACCTGCATGAGAAGGAACTAGAGCAAAACTGAAGCAGAAACGTAAAAGGCAGAGTAGAAACCTAAGTTTTTCCAGGATGTAAGAATGCTAAACGTCCTACATTGTTGAAAAGAGAAAGCTTAGAAAAGAAATAGGTAAATATATCCTTGCTGTTACTAGCCCAAAGTGGGCTAAGTACAGGAGGATAAGGGAGTCTGACTCCATGCAACTGACTGTCCACATAGTCCTGTATCCTGTCTACAGTAGCAGATGCCTGGGAAGAGCATAAGTTCTGGCAAGAACTGATATGAGACATACTGTGAACTACAAAGGACTGGCCTGTCCCCACTGCAATGTGGACAGAAATGCATGTAGTAACTGAAGAGCACTGATACTGAGTGGTACTTCATGTTTAGACACCAGAAGATTTCTTGATTGATGTCGGTCACTAGTCATAAAATCCATGTTTATCCTGAGATCCTTAAATATGTGTAAATTGTGAAATTACTGGTAGATCTTTTCTTTTGCTGAATGTCATGTTTGTTTGTGCTTGTTTTTACCTTCTGTAACTAAGTAATGCAATGCTGACCAGAGGGCATCTTTTCTGTTTTCCCTGGTTCAGATCGCCTCAACCTTCCGAGTGTGCTAGTACTGAACAGCTGTGGCATAACCTGTGCAGGGGATGAGAATGAAATTGCCGCCTTCTGTGCTCATGTGTCTGAGCTGGATCTTTCTGATAATAAACTGGAAGACTGGCATGAGGTAAAATGGTTACATGCGCATTTTTCTGAATAACTTTGATGGCTATTACTGTGACTGCAAACTCATTGCAGGTTATAAGAGTACTTTGTTCATTTAAAGGAGAGAGATTTCCATTTTTTGTGGCTTCTTTCTCTCTTTGGAGCTGATGCTTATTTACTTTGACAACAACTGAGCAATAAACGTGTTGAATTTAATCCATTCGGGCACTTCACTCCATTTGCCTCGTGACTTACCATCTTGGCCTGTGGGTGACAAATGTATATTTTTTTTTATCGTGCAAAGCACCGGAACTGGCATTTCTAACATCAAGAGGTTAATGAGCAGTGCAGTTTTTAACAGAGTAAGAACTGAGGAGGTCCGAGTAATGGCAGTTGACTCCCAGCTTTGCCACCGATTCTGTGCTGCTGGGCAAGGTATTTATTCTCTCTCCACTTTTGTTTCCCTATCTGCAGAACAGGTTTAATAGCATTTACCTCAAAGGGTATTTCTGAGGCCTCATTAATTAGTGCTAAATGCTATTGTAAAATCCTCTGAAGTGCTTGGATGAAATATGCTAGATAAATGCAATGTAATACGACTAAAACAATCACAATCTGTTCAAGTGTTGTTAACAGTTCCTCACTGACTTATGCTCTGCTTTTATGTTAGTGTTTATCATTGGAAATACATGGAAAAGAACAGGATGTGCAACATAAAAATTGTCATATGTTTCTGTTGCATCAAACTCCTGTGGCTTTAAACAGGTAGTGAATGCGGTGTTTGCAGAAATGTCCCAGCTGTAGTACGGGGGTCGCAAAGTCAGAAGTGGGATAGGTTTCCCTGTTCCTGTAGTTTCCTTGTTAGCCTAGAAGGTATTAGCTCAGCAGGTGGGAGAGAGATCTTAGGCTTGTCTGTTGAGATTAGAGCCAGGGAAGATGGTTTTGTACTGAAGGCCTATCTGCTGAGAACTGGGACGGTGTCTCCTGACTTGTTTTATTCTGACCCCAAAAGGCCCTCTGCCACAGTAATGAGGTGCTGCCTCTCCGCTCCCTGTTCTGCCTCTTACTCTCAGCGGGGCTGACCTCGCATCTGGTAAGCAGCTGGGAGAGCTGCATATATGCTTGTCACTCGCAAGCTGTATGCCTTGCACCTTGCTATTTGTTCAGTCTGTTTAGGCTACCCTGAGCAGTGCAATTTGCTGGCTTTTGCATGAGCTGCAGTAAAGCAGGAAAGGAAAGGCTTTCTGTCTACTTTGGCCTCTTCCTCCGAGACAAGATTAAGTTTTCATAGCCCATCCGCAACAGATAAATATCTACCCAGCTCTTTAAAAACTGCCAGTAATGGGGATTCCAGATCCCTGGGTAGCCTATTCCCATGCTTAGCTAATAACCTCATAGTCTAAACTATGTAACTTAAGTCTCCCATGCTGCAATTTAAGCCAATTGCTCCCTGCCCTGTTCTCAGCAGGCACGAAAAAGCATTCATTGCTGTTCCTTATACGACAGCCTTTTATACCCATGAAGAAGAGCTTTCATGTCTCCTTTTCCTATTTTAGTATAATACTGAAAAAATCCAGTTCTTCCAATCGTTCATAGTAAGCCATTTTTTCTAAATCCTATGTTGTTTTCGTTGCTCTGATGTCATTCCAGTTTGTCTACTTCATTCCTAAGGCATAGCGCCCGAAACATAGCATCGCTTAAGATGAGGTGCAAAGTGAGTCAGACTAATTACCTCCAGCATCACATATGCAACGCTTGAATTCAACCTCCGAGTGAGACAGTTGACCTTTGCTAGCAACTAGGCCCTGTTATTGGCCAGTGTATGTCATGCTCTCCCCCGTCTCCTCCTATCCCAATCACTTTGTGGAGTGGAGCTCTCTAACCAGGTGTTCTCTGACTCATAATTATTTTCTGGATGAATGTGCTGTTCCTCGGATGTTAGTACTTTAACTGTTCTTGAACTGATTTGCCCTCTTACAGGTTTCAGATGGCTTTGCTTTGGCCTCTAGTCTTGAACTGCAGTGTGATGGCAGCCTTTCCCACCTTAGTATCACCCGCAGATTAAGAAAATGCATAGCGTTCAATTGTTCTGGTCGTTAAAACATAACAAGTAATATTCTGCTAGAACACTCCCTTGGTATATCTGCTACCTTGGTATGGAACTCTTAACTTACAGTGCTATTCTGGGCACTGTAAGTCCCCAGTTTGCCTGTGCAACTGGTGTGCGGATGGTGTCAGAAGCTGTCATTCCCTTGTACTACTTCCTACTGAATCAATTACCCAGTTGAAGAGGAAAATTAGATTGACATGATGTGTTCTTTACAAATTGATACTGCCTGGCTGTTCTGTTCACTTAGTCATTATTAGATAACTACAGATTGATCATGTAAATAACCTGTTCCCATATCTTTCTGTGTATTAGCAGTGTCTAGGTCAGCACCTACCCCAATCGCACAATCTGTTATGTATCCTGCACTCCAGAGCTGTACAGTTTATCTTCTTTATCTTTCTTGATCTTTCTTCCTTACCTCTCTGCTACTTTGCCCTCAGGTGCACATCTGTACGCATAAAAAAGAGAAAGTAGCCTCAAGCAGAGTTACCTAACGTTTGGATTGATTGTAAGAAAGCTGCTCTTTTCAGAGTAATGGAATTGAATAAGAAATTCATTGTATGTGTACAGTGAGCTTCTTTCTGTCTTTTACATTGGGCAAAATGGCAAGGTCTGTGGCTAGTGGGGAGCAATGGAAAGCTGAGCAAATGATCAGTGTTGGCCATAAGCTCAGGAGACATGCCCATTGCCTCCCTGCTAAAAGAGGGGTATGGCATGGTAGCTCCTGTAACGGGCTGCTACTTAAGCTTGGTGTTGAGGTGGATTTTATGACTTCTCCCAAGAGACTGGATTTCTCTTATCAAACTGCTCAGAGATTGTAATTAAATGAACTGTTGAGGTGAATGAGCAATTAACCAATCAATCTAGATCAGTGAATAGCTGGAGTATGAATTACAGGTAGTTATCCAGAAGCCTTATTTTTTGCCCATATCATTTCTTTGGCTTGTGGTGATTCTGAAGGGCCCACTTTTAGGAGATGGGATATTATTGCATGAGGTCCGATTACTACCTGATACACATTTCTTTCTTTCTCTTTTTTTTTTCCCTCCCCACTTAGGTCAGTAAAATTGTGTCCAACGTTCCCCACTTGGAGTTTCTAAACTTGAGTTCCAACCCTCTCAGTTTGTCCGTTTTAGAGAGAAGGTGTGCTGGGTCTTTCGCTGGTGTTCGCAAACTTGTGCTCAACAACAGCAAAGCTTCCTGGGAAACAGTCCACACAATCCTGCAGGAATTACCAGAGTAAGCATGGGGAGTTGGTCTTAGAAAGGGGTGCTCGGTGCATGCAGGACAAGACTGGCTTATCAAATCCCATGGTGAGGGATGAGAGGGGTGTGAGGATGCAAACACGATCGGTAGAGAAGAAGGGAATTTTTTTCTTTGGGAGCTTGGGAACTAGCCAGGTGAATGCTTTAGATTGTTTTAAAAGCTGAACTTGTGTGGCACTGCAAAGCCCGGGGCTTCTTGTCCAAATCTGAATACCAGAGATGGATAATCACCCTGACAATGTAGGAGGTGACACGCTTTCCTCTGAGTCACTGCAGAATGAATGGTGCAGTGCATACCTGTACTAATTGCTTTTGAATGGGATGTAAGTCTGAGGGCCTGGCCACTTGTCAAGTAATATTTCATCTCACTTTTCTGTGCAAAAGTATTGATTTCTGTGACTTGGCCAGAGTCCACCTTGGCAGTGGCATTCTGCCTCTGCAAATGTCCTTGGTGGCTTCATTTTGATAACACATTCTTCTTCGTATGGCTTTGTAAGCAGAGATGATGACAGCAGTGTATCCTGCGTGGCCAGTGTATGTTTTCTTGGGATTAGGAGAGCTAGTTTAGTTGTCTGAAAACTTAGTGGGACTTGTTCTTTCTTTAATGGGAGTCTTTGGCAGAAGCAGTGATGTGGGGGAAAAAAGCATCATCTGTGTTGTATAAAAACACCTTTTTTAAAATAAGTGGTTAGCACTGAGAGCAGGTACCAATCAGCATTGGAGTTGGGTTGATGGCTTGTTGTGCACAAATGTGGAACACCACCTTGAGCAATCAGTTACACAATTAATACGTGGATGCTAGGGGAACGCTTAGAGGTGTTTTTCATCTGTGGAGGAAGTTTATGGATGGGAGCAGAACCATAGTCAAAACATTCCATTTGGAGTGCTCAAAGGTCTTCTCTGCACCAAGGTTTCAAATCACATAGGAGCCATTACAGAAAGTCATGTTAAGGTCACATATGCATGTCCCTTTGCCCAAGAGAGTAACCATTTCTCAAGGTATGTTGAGATGATGACATGCTCTTTCTTCCCCTGTGCAGCTTGGAGGAGCTCTTCCTGTGCCTTAATGACTATGAAACAGTGTCTTGTTCTCCAGTTTGCTGTCAGTCTCTCAAATTACTCCACATAACTGACAATAATCTTCAAGACTGGACTGAAATTCGAAAATTGGGAATTATGTTTCCATCACTGGACACACTTATTCTGGCTAACAACAACCTCACAACCATTGAAGAGTCAGAAGATTCCCTAGCAAGGCTGTTCCCCAACCTGCGATCCATCAATTTGCACAAGTCAGGTGAGAGCCTGGAAGCAGTGTGTTTTTTGTTCTCAGCATAAGTGACAGCAGCCGATTGGAGTCTCTCCTCCTGAATAGGTGAAAAACACACTTGCTTTGTGCTCTTTGAAACTTTGGCCTCAATGTGGTTGCTTCTTAGGCCTGTGTTAGCAGCAAGTAGCCTGCAGTCAGTATTGCTTCCTGCAAAGTATGAGAGGAGGCAGGTGAAGGCAGAAGCGCTGAGCAAGAGCCTAAACCTTTGGGATAGTTCTTTTGCTGTAGCAGAGACGAAAATGCCCAGTGACCTTTGTCCCAATCTGTTCTGGCTTCTTGGTGGAATTGAAAAGCTGTTGATAAGATGTAGTCCCAACTGACCTATCATGTTGAAGTCTGATTTCCTAATGGTGCTAATGTAGGGTCATGCAAGCAGATGTACTGAAGTGCACTGACCTGAAGAATGTCACATTAGGAGAGGAAAACAGGCAAGAAATCAACTTGCCTGTTTCTGTGGGCTTTACCTGTGCTGCTTTTGGTAGCTAGTTGTTTTGTAAAAGATAAGTCAGAGTAGTGTGGACCGGCAGTTATTCAAAATGAGCTGGCAAAGGTTTTTACATTAGCAGTTTCCTTCTGTTTCCCGTCTCTGCCTCAGGTGCTCCTGGCTGCAGAAGGACAAATAAATGCCTCGCAGTGGAGGACATGAAAGAATCCCATTTGCCTTTTATTCCTCGTTTTATATGGGGTAAAATGAGCGTAGATGTAGGTATGTGGCACGTAAGAGCCGAGCATTCACCAGCAAAAGCTGTCTGTCGTCTGTGCTCAGTTATTAGAAACTCACCACAAGTTATGCTCAAGGCTGCTTTTACACTTCAGCCTGAGAGAATTTTCAGCCAATGCTCCAGAAAGAGAATAAGCATTTGGCATATTGGGAAGGGCATCCCATGCTCAGAGAGAGGGAGCTGCAGGGCAGCTCGTGAGGGCTGTGATGTGTTTGTGAGATGACACGTACACCAGAAGTTCTTCTGCAGGAGTACTTAATGCATCATGATCTTTTGTTCTTTACAGCTTTATATGCTGTGCAAGCAATAGTTAAGTGTTAGCCAAGGTAGAAGGTACTTTATTAACATGCTCTGCAATGTAAGCATCAAGGAATCCCTATAATAAAAGCTTAAAGCTAACTAGAAGAAAAGCCTGTTAAGCTGGATTTGAAAGCACTGTCTCACTGAGGAGCAAGTGCTCCTGTGGTAAGTAGTTTCGCAATTTTGATGCTAGGTATTTAAGAACTCTGGAATCTGTATTGCATTCTGATGTTTTGGGAGCTGAAAGTCAAATAGAAATCCCAAGGAGCATGTTAAACATTTTGTTTTTTTAGGGAAAGCTGCTGCACTCCAAAATTCTGTCATGTGAAGACTCCAAACCGGCACCTCTTTTTGCAGGCTCTTTTAGCTTAGTGGAGATCAGGGGTGAGCTAAAGGTAATGGTTTTTAGTGAAGTTATAGTGCAATGGGGTCACGAGGGGATGAACTGATTTTCCTGCCAAGGCGGATGCCATGGCTGACAGCACTTTCTCCTTCAGAGGTGGTTGTCTCTCTGCACTAGCTTTCTCCCAGCTACGAGAACTTTTTGGCCCTTTCAGAGCGGTGTGATTCAGAGAGGTTATCAGGCACTCTTTGGTGACGCTGTACCCCAGAGATCAGGTGGAAGAGTTCTACTCAATTTGTCTGTAACTGGCTGGTACTGATACCCTGAGGGCAGCTTTAGGCATAGGTGACCTTGGCAGAGGTGTTTTGAGCACTATGGGGGAAGGAAGCTCTCTCTGCCTGCCTCACGCACAGTGCTGTGATACTTACAGGAGTTTTGTTTCTGCTCTGAAAAGAGCCCCTTCTGCGTTGTGGTTGTGATGCACAGTTTGGGTTTGAACTTGGCATTTCCTGACAGGCTTAGCTCAAATGAGACCTCTGATTTTGTTTGAACCAATAGTTTTTCTGGTTTTTCACATTTTCTGTACTGTGCGGGTGAAGCTGTTGAATGTTGTTTGGAGAAACCAGTTTACTAAATGACATTGCCAGTGTAAGCTTCTGGAACAGTCATCGGAAAAGCATTGCGGTAAACTTACATGCAGTTGCAGCAAAGGGAAGCGAAGACAAGTAGTGTCGATGTCGTGACGTAATCAGGGCTGTATTGTTGCTCAATCCTCAATCCTGTTGCCTTGTTATCCCAAATATCAGGTCTTGAGAGGGCTGAAATCGAGTTAAAGCATTTTTTGTTAAATGGCTGGATGGCTTCTGGGACTGTTTTACCATTGGGTCGTGAGCGGAAATGGGACCCAAGGTGGTCGCGTGTGCGAGGTAAAGCCATTTGCTGGCTATTTAGTGATGCCTAGAATGTCAGAAGTCCTGATGAGTTTAATACTAATTAAGGCAGCATCCCCTATAGATGCAGCCGTCATAACTGATGCTAGTCAGCCCTCGGCAGTGAGAGCAAAGACTGAATGGTCCATAAAAAACTAAGCTCCCTGATCAGCCATGGAGATCATCCTTGTAGACTTACAAAACAGCACGAGAGAATTTAAACTACTCTATCTTGTCAGCAAATGAAGGAGATTTTTTGCAGCGCATCATGAGCAAAAAGCCTACTTTTCAAAGCAGCAGCAGCTGACGCTTGCCTGTCACATATGTTCTTTGGCTATGTCTGATTATCTTGGATACATGATATATTATCTGTGTTGAAGCAAGTCTTTTCTTCCAAGCAGGTCTACATTGCTGGGAAGACATTGACAAGTTAAATTCTTTTCCCAAGCTCGAGGAAGTGAAATTGCTAGGAATCCCTTTGCTGCAGTCCTACACCACTGAGGAACGCAGGAAGCTGCTAATAGCCAGGTCTGCTTGTTTATTCTGCTCAGCAGAATTGTTACATCGCAATGAATGACTGGGAGTGGGTAATTGGAGGAAGAGGCTGTTAGGAGATGGGGTTTTGTATGAATTCACTGCCCAGAAAGATCTGAGCCTTTTTTTGTTGTGTGGGGAAGTGGGAGTAGTGGAAACGTTAAGTCTAACTTCTCTACTTCTCAGAGAATTTTTTGAGTCTCATACACGCCTGTGCACATGATGCATATACGTGGCGAAATGAAAATGCTTAGTTTTGAATGTGCTTGGAGAAACTGCATGGAACTTGCCCTATCTCTCAAAGGGACCGGGGCATAAGCTACCTGTCAGGATTCTCCTGGTGTTAGTATTGTGGCACGTAGCTTTTGATGGTGACTGTCTTGTCAGTCACTCTGCCTGGGCTTGTCTTCTTGCTGACTGTATTTCTTGGTGTCTGTATGCAGATTGCCATCTATTGTCAAGCTCAACGGAAGCATCGTTGCTGATGGGGAACGAGAGGACTCGGAGCGATTCTTCATCCGATATTACATGGAGTTCCCAGAGGAGGAAGTCCCATTCAGGTATGAATTTGTTGTCGTGGAATGGAGAGCAGGGCCAGAATGGCGGCGAGGTAGAAGGAAAGATGACAGAACAGATGATGTTATATGGGACATCCAGGCTAACTGTTCCATGAAAAAAACATCCCTCGCCTTCCTCCTGTCTTGCCTTCCTCAATCTGTTTTAGTTAATGTCGTTATATTGGAGTGTTGTCTGATGACTTGTAGAATCACTTCTGAGTGAAATTTGGTCTTAAAGTGTCCGCGTCAAGTGCCATTAAACAACATGACTGTTCAGTTCATGATCTTCATTGCTTCCTGGCCTCCCCGATTGCTAGCTTCATGATCCACCTGTGTTTGGGAGTCCCCAAAAGCCAGTACAGATAGTGCTCTCTGGTGCCAGGCTGGGGTGTCTAATTCTCTTGACCATCTGGTGTGTGGAATGTGACTGGCAATGGGAAGCTGTCCCCTCACTTTCAGGCCCGCAGATCGCAAGTCTGATGGCTTTTCTTTGCCAAAAAAGTATGCCCAATGATCCGTTAATCTTGGTAAACTAATGAACTTTGACAGATGCTGTTCAGTCGGTATCTTCTCTGTGCCAGCATCTACTTACTGCTTCTTAATGGGCTGAGGAAGGATCGTGGAGCATCAAGCCGCTGCATTTATGTGCCTTTTGCCCTAGAACCCTCATGCGCTTTTCAGACAACAAAACTTCGTAGCCCTTTCTTTACAGAAAGGGAGTAGAACAAGAGTGTGTGTGTGTGTGTGTCCAGGGGGACAGACGGAGGTAGGGACAAACTGAGGTAGAGAAGGTCAAAGATATGGCCTGGTACGAATGATAAAGGTGCGAACAGAATCTGGTTGGTGTTTACATTGGTTAATCAGTGTTTCTTCCAGCTTGACTCTTAGATGAAATGTCTGTTGTTTTTCGAAAGCACTATGAATGTGACCTGCCAGTACAGTAAGGGCATGGGAAGGCTGGAATGGGGAATGAGGACATGGTGTTTTGTATGAATACTAACAGGTCCGGCGATTACAGTATTTGTTAAAGGCATACTGGGGTCAGTTCAGAGGTAAAGGGTACTAACGTAGTCAGGGAGGCAAGACAGCTGGTGATCCCTCTTGTGCCTTTTTCTGAGGACAAGTCCTGGCTTGTAATTTTAGAAGCCCTTGAAGCAGAAAAATTGAAAGAAATATTGGAGGGGATAGCAGCAGAGGCGGAGAATGCAGGAGAGAGGGAAGGGAAGGGGAGACGGGGACTGCGAGCTCATGGTGCTGCTCCCAAAATGGATTATTTTCCCATAATATTTTATTTCTGAGAAAACTGTTTCATGTCTCTGTGTTTGTGGCTCTAGAAGGGGAGCATCGCAGGGTAGCTGAGCCCAACAGCTGCAACGCAGTCCTGCCCTTTGACGAACAGGGCTCAGGCTGACCTGGAAAACCAGCCAGTAGAAGGCAAGGCAAGCCTTCGTGCTGAAAGTGGTGTATTTGGTTGCAGGCTGGGAGGGGAACTAAGGTGCAGGTAGCCCTTTGATCCTAGTAGAATGGGTGTTCTGGCCTGAGCTTAGGAGGAAGGGTTTGCACACAAGGTGGGAGGTAAATAAATAGCTGACAGGCTCTGAATCTTTTCCTGCTGGACTTATGTCTTTGGGTATTGTGGTGATAGGTGCCTTGCATGTCCAGGACCCATATATTGTTGCAAAGGACGCAGTGGGGTATAGCTTTAGACATGCATGATGCTGCTGATAGGACATGGACTTTGGGAACAGGCTGTGTGCACCCATGTCGTTACACAGTAGTACACAAAACTGGGGTCAGTTTACAGGTGGGAGCTTATGTAAGAAATTGCTAATATCTCACCCATCCAAAAAAGCTGGGCTGAGCTTGACCCTGCTAGCTTTATGCTATTTTGGTAAGATACAGGAGAATTACCTCCCCTTCCGATTTCTTAACCTTTAAACACTGTTACTGCCCTTATCATGGTCAATGATCTCTTTGTCTGAATCCCTTCATCTGTGCAGCGTTTCCAAGAGACTTATGCAGCTGCTGAAGAGGATTGTTCTGTTCTAGAGGAGTTGTGTGCCACTACAGACTAATTTCTAATGAGGCTGCAGATGGCTGAGAGTGTCCCTAGTGTCAAGGGCTAGGTTTCAGTTCCTGGACCCATACGCAGCAATGCATGTAGGAAGGGAAACCTGGCATTATTTGCAGAGGGATTTTGTGTGTGTTTGTTGCTAAAGCTTCCTCTTCTTTGCTTCTAAATCTGGTGTGGTCTCTCCAAAGGTGGTTGGTAATTAGAATCTAATCAGGACACACGCATGTTGTTGCTGGGGGTACAGCATCTGCATTGCAGTGCTGCCTCAAGCGGAGGAAGAAAGACAGACTTGGGAAAACTTAGGAGTGTAAGCAGCCCCCCTCAAGACCATCGAGGTGTAGCGTGCGATAAGTGAACAGCACATTCTCTCATGGCAAACCCCCCTGCTTGCATTGCATGTCTTCATGGGCTACAGCTGGAAGGGATCGGAAAGGGAGGGAAATGGAAAGAATGATTTCTCTCTCTGGATGTCGTGGGTTAGAAAGGAGCACTGAGCGTACAATCCAATATTTGGTGTCTTCTTGAGTGACGTCTTTGTGCCAGTGGGTCTTTAATGAGTCCTCTGCTTGTCTAGTCCTCTGTTTATCTGCAGAGTATCAGAGACACTTAGCCAGGCTTAGTTCTTCAGCATCCTCTGCTCTGGCAGCCAGCGTCTGCCAGGCTGCAAGGAGTGATTATAAAAGTCTCCAGGGTGCCTATTATCGGGGTACAAAAGAACCATATGAGCAGTGTGCCTTTGTCCTTATTGATTTGAGGGAAGCCAGTCATTCAGACTCCTAAATTTCTTTGCAGGCTGCAGCTAGCATACAAGGAGCAGGCTGTGAAGCTTGTTCTGCCTTTCGTCAAAATGAGAAAATTTAAGATAACATTGCCTGACCCTCTGCATATTTACAGCACGTGTTTGCGTAATCTTAACCCACTCATGGTACTTCTCTCTCTCAGCTTGCTTGAAATTTGTCCCCCTCTATATTCTTCCCACCATCAGCCCTGTTCACTGCAGTTTCCGTTAACGCATGAATTGTGGCAGAATTTCTGGTCAGCACATGAGAAATTGTTGCTGGTCTGCAGTGGAAACTGTGCTGCAAAGAAATTGTCCCCATAAGTGACTCGTTGGCTAGCGCTCGCTCACTCTTACTGCAGGTGGTAGCCTAGTGAGTAAAATATGGGGAGCGTGTTGTCTCCTCTCAGCACTGATGGCTTTTCCAAATAAGTAGGCCTGATTCTGTCACCCAGGTGACTTGTGAGAGCAGGGCACTGGCCTGCCTTTGGACGCTCTGCCCTGGTGAAGGCTTGTTTTGTCCATGAGACTGGGGAAATCCTAGTGCGTTGTGGCCCATACCTCATTTCCCAGCAGACAGAGGGTCTGCTGTTCTCCAGGAACATTCCTGCATACAGCAGGACTACCTGGGGACACCCAGCCTGCCAGGTCCCATCATTTCTCAACAGGGGCTGTGACACAGCACCGATCACATTCAGCTCAGACTCGCATGGGGAACAAAAAGACCTTTCTGTACGGCACATAGTGGAGGGCCTCTGAAATGTTACCTTTTCTCAGCAACTCTCAGTCTTTGTAACTTCAATCGCATTGTATTTTGTGTTGCTGTTTTGCCTCTTTCCCAGCCAGGCAGGGAAGATGCAGCCTTGCCTGATCGGAGTGATACCCGCTGAAGGTGGCAGGAGAGTGAGATGGGCTTTCCGTTACAGGGAATGACTCCCCAGGATGGACCTTGTGAAGGGCAGTCGGACAACTTGGCTCCAAGGAGAAAGTGTCGATGGAGTGTGTGGTTTTGCTAGTAAAATTCCCATGTTGTTTTAGAGTAGGTGTGAAGGATCCATTGGCAAGAAGTCCCCCATTTGTTGTCAGCTTCCAAACTGTGCGGCAGCTGACCTTGATTCGGTGATCTCGGTGATCCCATGTTCAGTGGAGCATATTATTTGGGACCTCGCTGGCCTCTGGAATGTCTGAAAATTGGTCAGGCCATGAAGCCACAGATACTGGGAATCTGGACTGAGGGCCGTGTTCTTTGTGTGAGTACTAGCTTGGTTCTGGCACTCTTTAGTGAAGTGTTTTCACTGGAACAGGAGGAATAGAGTCTTGCAAGTGTAGCATCTTCTCTTTCTTCCAAATTCCACTGCAGCCACAGTTGGGATTTCTGAAATCGCAGGAGCCCAGTAGAGAGCTTTGCTGTTCAGTTTTGTTCAGGAAGCTGTTTTGAGACCAGTCAACTGGAACATCTCAGGTCAGTGATAACTTGACCTTCCTCAGCTAGATACCCTCCTCCCTAATCAGAGGCACACTTGGGTTCATGTCGGTGCCGTGGTGTAGCTTGCAGACTGTGAGACAAAGTGACTGGAGTAGATGGGCTTTCTGGGGTTTTATTTTCTCCTTTTCAGCACCTTGCCTGAGAAACACTGTGTGGTCTGTGAAGTGTCATGCTGGCAGGGGAGAAAACAGAACTCGTACCATCCAGATTTATTCCTAATGGATGTCTCTTCAGGTCATCAGACTTGAATTGGGGTGAATGTTTTCTCATGTGAGGAACATTCAGCTCCCCAAAGTGTGAGAGATTTGGTGGCAAATGGAGAAGAAAACTGGGGTTTTCCTTTAGTCGCTGCTGGGAGGGAGAATTGTATGGAGAGAGGCATGCACTTACAGGCTTTGAATGCTGGTTTGGCAATATTCTTGGCTCATGAGAGCCTCATCCATCCTTCCCACCTTGAGCAAAATGTTGTTTAAACTGCGAGCTGCTTTGGAAGAGCCATATGCCAGCTAGTCACTGATATGAAGGATGAGGACAACTCATTGCTGTCTGGATTCTGGTTTTAGCTCTCGTCAGAGTCGGGGCTTTAAATGAATTGTGCCTTGGAATCTGCGCTTACCCTCTTGTCATCCTGTCACTATACTCTCCATGCAGATACTCATTTGTACTTTGCAACCTCGTGGCATCCTTGGATAAAGTGGCAGCTAAAGTGGGGTAATATCATAATGTGAAACAGGAACTGACTTGTGAAACGTGCATTGGCTCTATGACCAGCTGTACCGTGACTCTGGACTTGTTTAATTTTTCAGGTATCACGAGTTGGTCACGAAGTACGGGAAGCTGGAGCCCTTGGCAGTTGTGGATCTTCGGCCACAGAGCAGCGTGAAGGTGGAGGTTCACTTTCAGGATAAGGTGGAAGAGATGTCAATCCGTCTCGATCAGACTGTGGCAGAATTGAAGAAGCACTTAAAAACTGTAGTGCAGTTGTCAACAAGCAACATGCTGCTCTTCTACTTGGACCAGGAAGCTCCTTTTGGTCCCGAGGAGTTGAAATACAGCTCGCGAGCACTGCATTCTTACGGCATTCGGGATGGAGATAAAATTTATGTGGAGCCCAGAATGAAATAGCCTCTTTTGACCTTGTGAGTGCACGCATGTGCACACACATGCCCCCACACACCCACACACATGCATTAAGGAGTTTTTGCAAGGTTTTTATTTCGGTCGGTTGGTTGAGGTTTGGTTGCGTTTCTGTAGCAGGTAATTTTGTAGCCCGGAGGAAGTGCCCTGATCTGAGAACCATGCCTGCCATCCACTGCAGGTGACCTTGAGGTGACAATTGACTTCAGTGCGTGTGTTTCAGTGTGTGCAATACCTTGATGTTTTCTTCGATGCTCCGGTATACTCGTGACTTGGCATGAATGGTCAGTTGTTCAAGCTAAAGAATGCTAGGATCCATAAGGGAGAAGACAGCTCGGTGCAGAATTTGACCTTTTTGTTTCTTTTTCTAAATTTCTGGGGTTTTGGCTTCACCAGAGCACCCTTTGGCCTAGCTATCTGACTGTGGCTCGAGCTTGCTGGAGTATTTTTTTGCAACTGGGTGCTGTCTCAACCTTTTGTTGCGCTCGAGTTCACTGAAAATATCTAAAACAGTATTCCGCTTGATTCAGAGCTCAGGTACTTAGTGCATCCACTTAATTCCATTGGTTTGGTTTGTATGAGTGCACAAAATGGGGGAAAGAAGGAGACCTTATTAGAAAGAAACAATTTATTTTCAAAACGCACGCTCTATATTTTTTTTTCCTGTTCTGGTTTTTGGGGATAAAAAGTTTTGATTTCTGTACTCATCTCACACAGTGTCTGCAACGTGTAGCACTGGCAGCCTGGAGGCAAAGGGACCCTTGCTGTGTGCGTTGCAAAGTGAATTTTGGAAGGCAGTGGATGGGCGTTGCGTTGGAAGGGCTTTTAGAGTAACAGGTCAAAAGGGGGTTGAAGAGCAGATTCCCCCGTTGGCCGTGATTCATCCCCGCGATGCTGAAGAGATCCTCCAGTATGCACTTAACCTTGTATCAGTTTGTACTGAAAGTGGAATGGCTAAAATTGCTCTCCTGGGAGAGAGTAAGAGTTTGTGTTTGTTGCAGTTGCACCAGAAATGAAACCTGGCACTTTCCCTGGGGGCCCCTGGCTGTAGGGTCCCTGCTTAGGGTCCGACCTAGGACAACGTGTTGGCTCAGATCCGTTTCTAGAAGATGAGTAACAAAGCAACTAGATTCACATTTATTGTAAAGCGGGTTTTCACTATCTATATTGGCTTCCCCACACACACACCTCATAGGCATCACGTGCTGCTGCTTAAATTAGCCCCTGTTTTCTACTGCACAGCAGATTCCTTTTCTTGTGCAATGGAATCGTCCTTCCTTTATATCTCTTGTTTTGCTTTCTTGTGTCCTCCCTTATTCCTCTGTCCCTGACTAGTGGAAGACTTTTCAAATTACCTAGTTATAAGCAGCTGCATAGAAGTTTTTGAAGCTGTGCAGTGAGGGCTCTAGTTACACAGGAACTTCTGACCTTAATTTTGAAATGCTCCCTTATCCCCACATGCACTTTCTTTCCCATGATGCTTTTGTCCACATCACCAAGCTCCTTTTATATTCTTGGAGTTGTGTGTTTCTCTTCATATTTTACCTAGTTCGTGGGGTGGGGTAGGATGGGGAGGGGACAAAGTATTGTCTCATAGTCTTCAGGTTCAGGATGTGGGGACCATTCAGAGGGGAGTAGTTCTGCATCCAGAGTAATGATTAAAAAAAAGGGAGAATTTAAGACAAGTTAATAATTTGTGCCTCATCCCCCTGCCAAAAATGTCAGTCTCCTGGCCCCGTTGAGATGAGCAATAGGAAACGGAGCATGACTTGCCATAGGTAGCGTAGAGGCCGCGGCACGTGGTACCCATAAAACAAAAGAGCGGGGAGATGGCGGTAGTGTAACATAAGATGATGCTTTTATAAGCTAGAGCTTTACTGAAGATGTATTTTCCATTTGGGCAGTGAAAGGCATTTGCTGCCTTATAGCAGAACTCTTAAGCCAACACTTCTGTATGATATATACATACATACGCATAGGAAAAGTTGTGTTTAATAAGATATTTTGTTATAAAACAAAGTTTTATGAAGATATGGTTGTTTAATATTAGAAGCCTATTTCTCCCCTTGACCTCCGGTTTAAGTAGGTTATCCCTCAGTTGCTGCAGTGTCAGAGGTAAGTGACCGATGGGGATGCAAAAGTATCTCTGACCTAATTCTATAGAGCAGTAATTGCCTATGTGGGTATGTTTATGGCATTGTAACTGGTATTAATGAAATGCTGTAACTATTGACCAACTTCCTCAGCACAATTAAATGTCTCGGTTTCAGAGAAGGAAATAAACAAAGACCATTAAAGAATTGAATGGGATATTAAAGAAGACCCAAGTATGTACTTTTAAGTTTGTTCATCCACAAAAGGTTAGCCTGTCCGTGGAGGGAACGGTGCTGTCACCGTGCTGGCTGAGAACTGTCGGTAAATTGTGCTTTTATTTATGGCGGACCTGGTGGGAACTGGAAGATGGAAAAAGAGAACACCTACTGGCATATGAAGTCGACAAGCTGCTGGGGATTTGGTGCTAATACCCAAACTGACTCCCCTGGTCTGTTTGGGGCAGCAAAAGTCACAATATGAATATCACCGCCTTACCACTTCATCAGGGAAAGGTTGTTTCTGGATGATGTTCTCAAGCCATTCACCACCTGCGCAGCTAGCAGAGCACTCGTGGGGTGTAAACCAAAAATCTTGGTTGGCTTCCCAAGGAGAAAGAGTCACGTCCAAACCCTGGGGACAGTTTATGCATCCAGATGATCGACTTTGGAAAGTAGAGCCAGATGGCAGGCAACCAATGTGGCAAAATATCCCAAGTCGGCTCGCTTTCCTTTTGTAATACCTTTTGGGAAGGGGTCTTGTATGTGTGCCATGTTGCCGCTTAACAGGGGACTGTGTCTTGGGGAGGGCTCTGAGCGAGAGAGGAGGTTTGGGGCTGACAGCAGGTGCTGAGAATCCAGAGTCCCGAGATGGCAGGAGGTTCAATTCAAATCAATGCGATGTCATGAGGGGTTGTGTCCCAGTGTTGTCAGCATATACACTTTAGCACAAGGTCCCTGGGTCTGTCACATTCCTTTGAGAGAACAAAATAGATTTGCAAGCTTCTCTAGCTTTTGTGTCCTCCTATCCGAGGGCGAATTTTGTCAAGAACTGTTTTGTTGTTCATGCTAGTTCATGCATAAAAGTCTGCCGCAGGCAGTCTACACAGTGGGTAAAGCACCTGGTTCAGAAGGAATTAGGTGACAGCTATATACCAAAGTGTGGCACGGCTCTGTGTATTGAGATTAGATGCTGCGCCGTTATGTTTTTGGATATGTTCCTATTGAATAGCCATGTTTTGACCAGATGTTTCAGATGGATCGCTTAACTGGCGATGTTATGAATATGCATGGTATGGCAACTGTCCTCTGCTCCCTCAGTGGGATTTGTTACCTCCTTTATTGGGAGTTGCATACATCCCGATGGCAGATGATAGTGCGGCCCATGGTGGCTTGGAGCAACTCAGAGGAATTGCACCTAATGGTGCTCATTGCTTCTGGGGAGAGGCTCTCGGTTTGCCCTCGCCCACTCAGATCTGTAATCCGAAGAAGGCGACGCGGTGGCTCTGCCTCCATCGGTTCCTGGGTTTTCTTGTAAATGAGATTCTGTAGTTTCTGTTCATGTGCAGATTTGAAAATGCAAACGAGGTGCTGAAAGCAGCCCAGAGGCTAAAACATGTATTCCTGGCAGCTGTGCCTCCTTCATTTGAATGTGGCACTTCTGTAGGCGGTAGGGAGACACCTTCCCCAGAGCAACGTTAGAGGGGCTTTAGCCATCTCGGGCCTTTGCCTCTGTGATTGCTTTTCTGCAGTTACTGGAAACTTCAAATATAATTTAAACATGAAGGTCTATTCTTGCTCCCTATTAATGATGCATCCATATGTAATTTTAAAGAAAAAGGAAGAACTGTAAGTCCATCTTGGTTTTTATTCTGATTTCTCTCATTGGGAATATACTTCCTGCTCCCACAATTTGCCTTTGGTTTGCTCGCAGACTTAGCAGTGGTATTCAGGCCAAATAGGTAATTGGTTTGGATCAATTCAATAAATTATGTAAGTTTTTACACAAAAAAGTGTCCTGAGTTTTGCACTTTTGTGTTCCCTGAAGCGAAACGTTTCCCTCCGTCTCGCCCGCATACTTAACACGCACCTTCGGGAGAGTGAAAGCTGCTGAGACTTTTTTTTTTTTTGTTCTGCTGACTGTTCGTGCCGGCTGTGTGCCCGGTGAGCTCAGGCACAGCCACCTCACTTGTGCGAGATGCCGCTTGTCAAAAGGAGAAGTCACTGTGCTGGAAGACCTCGTTAGTCCTCTTCTGGACTGTATTTCTCCATGGCGGTGACTTCTCTCCACTTCCAGGTGAAGAACAAGGCTTGAGCACTCTCTCTGTTATCTGCTCCATGTCCTTGGTGGGACTGGCCTTGGGGT
The DNA here is from genome assembly GCF_000690535.1 of Cariama cristata. Lineage (NCBI taxonomy): Eukaryota > Metazoa > Chordata > Aves > Cariamiformes > Cariamidae > Cariama > Cariama cristata. Next base: position 38,277 of record NW_009636612.1, on the reverse strand, counting down.
TAAAACGAGTCTCACTCTCGAGGAAAGATTTGTAGTTGCTGATGGGGAGGGCAATATGGCCCATGAAAGCAGTAGTCACGGGCTTAGCCCATGCTGGCCTGCACCGAATGACCCTGGGGAGAGGCAGGAGGAGGGGGATGCCCCTCCAGATGGGACACAGCTCCCGGACAAACCCCTTGCCAGTGCATCTTCCCTGGGCTGGGCTGGGTCCCTTGAAATGGGAATGTGACAAGGCGCTGCCTGTGGTTGCTCTGCCAAGGTCAAGCAGCCAGAGATCCCCTTGTCTCATCTTTTAATGCTTGGTTTTTCTTGAGGTTGGGCATGGGAAGGAAGTTTTCTGCTAGAAGAAAAAAAATAAATGGTTGGTTGTTCAGCTCTGATGTGCTCAGCGCTGCATGATGGCAGCATCCCCTGCCAAAAGAAAATGGCCTAGAAGACAAAGTCTTCCCCAAAGAGACAGTGATACCTAATCAGACTTCATCAGTGTAGAGTTGCCCAGGACGAACAGGACCAGAATATTAAATTGACAAACAGAGGGAAACCTGTTTTAACCAGTTTTCTCTGTCTTTCAAAACAGGATGAAAAGAGTCAATTGATTTTCCTGTGGCTGGTAACATTTTAAATTTGTATGGGAGGGAAAGGAAAAACCAGGGTGCATGGAGTGGTAGGCTGGAAGTAGTCTGCTGCTGGAGTATCAGTCAGTGCGTCATAATCCCCCTGCCCTCCTAAAACTGTTGTTGATTTAGAAAAGGGGAAAAAGAAAAAAAAAAAAAGGGAA